>NC_135169.1:44900180-45195180 GCF_041146795.1 Maylandia zebra | reverse complement strand
TGTTAATATTGAAACTGTGCATCAGAATTCATCACGAGTTCTTAGCAGATAGTGCAACACATCTTCATATGAGTTTTACACCAGATGCCCTTCTTGACACAACCCCAACGGGAATTTGTGTCCCTGGGTGGAACTGAATTGAATTATCAGCCTTTCGCTCGTCAATCAAATGTGTATACTTTGTGTGTTAGAGCGTGCTGGAAAGTAGACCCCCAGCTGAGAGACAATAGATACGACAATGATTAAATCAGACACAGCACAAAAACAGGAACTGGGGTGGGGGTGGGTTGCAAAGCAGCTTGCAGATGTAATTGTGAGTAAGCTAAAGAAGCTTCAATAGCAAGCCCTACATATGACAGCCAGCTAGGCGTGTAGAAGTGTATCAGCAGAGCTATCAGCTGATGGGGGCCGGCACTTAGATCAGCTGACCTGCTGGGATTGCAGCTGAGCTCGACTTTGTGGGGTGCCTGATTTAATGCCGCGCTTGATTAACTGTAAGTTTGCGGTCATTTTATGTTGCACGAAATGTTGAACTCAACAGCCCAGCGCAACTCTGTTCTTGCAGCCCACTGTTGGACAGATGGCTCAGAAGCTAACAAAATTAGTATTTTCTGAACCATCGCTTTCAGCTTCGAGGAGTAGCACTTATACCCACAACGGCTGCATTAGCATGTAGCATGTGTGTGCACGCTTGTGCCCGTGTTTGCATGTGTCACATAAACTCACTTTAATGCCATCACCATTACTGAGGGCTTGCGAGACAGATGGCCTGATTTAGCGACTACAGATTACAAGCCGTTATGGCCTTGTGTAAATTCGCTCAGGCCAAAACAACAAACGACCTCTCTTTAGTTTCCCATTCAAACAAATGGAAAAGTGCTCATACGCAGCACGTCGAAGCCCAGTCAATATGTGCTCCCCTATAATGGGAAGGGAAGGGGGTCCTTTATTAAACCTCTTCTGTCTCTTATTTCTCTGGCTGGCTGTCTCTCTCTTTGCTAATGTCGCTTATTGGTTTCGAATCAGAGAGCTTTGGCTGTTGCAGAAGATGGAGGCTGTCTCGGTATTTCTGTAATTCCTCGCTTATTTTTCCTCCCAAGGCCCATATGGACTGCCTCCAAAGAAGGAGCCGGCAGCGGGACGCACCACCAGCAAAAACCCAGGTAAGCAGGAAATCAAATAGAGATAATCCACAGCAGATCCATCCACAAAATGGATGGAGGGAATAAGCAAAGACTGCTAGATAAAAAAGAAAAGCAGCAGGGAGAGGGGAGGGTGGAGGCGACAGATGGAGAATGTGCAGCGGTGACATCTGCGGATCTCTCTGTTTAATTCCATATTTCTCTCTCACTCTCTCCTTCTCCCCCCTACTCTCTGTCCCTCTCCTCCTCGTCTCTGCACCCGGCCCTTCGAGCTAAGTGCTGCGGGCGGGGAATGGATGGCTAATAGCTACCTTGGGAGAAGGACAAGAAAAAGTGAGGGAGGAAGAAAGAGGCAAGAGGAGGAAGAGAGACAGAGGGAGAGAGAGCAGCGACGACATTTCAGAGTTATTATTGTCATTAGTTTGGGGGCGAGGGGGGTAGTGTGCACCGTAGTTCTGTCTAGAAAGAATGAGAGACTGAGTGAAGAGAGAAGAGGAGGCAGGGGAGTGATAGAACGGAGTGGGTAGAAATGGGAGGCACATAAGGAGGAGAAAGAAAAGAATAATTGAAAAGCAAAGAGGAGAGGGGAAGAGAACAAGGAGATGAAAATGGAGAGAGGCAACATTCATGCTTCACCTCAAAGTTATTCAGTGAAGGGGAAAGAACACGATTCACTCTGAGCTGTGTTCATTTCTCCTTCTCTCTCTTTTTTTTCTTTTTTGGGCGAATTTGCGTACTATACCAGATGTGGGAATTGGACCATTCACACATTTCCCAATCACTTGTCCATACCTCATATAGGTGAGAAGTGTATGTGTGAATCAGCAACAATAGTATGCATTGTTTGTGCTAGAATGAGAGCGGCGAAGCACGACGGCGAGGATGATTTAATCGCACACCTAAGAGGGATTTTACACATTTTTGACTTTCAGGCAAGGACATATTAACGCGCACTTAACCGCATATCTAAAAATGATTGTTATGACATTCGACACAGCAGTTATGCCAGAATTTCTAATCCTCGTGTGAATACGCTCGAAATCATCTCAGCTAATAATTGGAATACTGTTGCTTATTCACAGTTTCTCATTGTGTTTGCGTGGCTCTCTTGGGATGTAAACAAATAGAAATACATTATTGGGATATGAACAAGAAATGCTCTCTGAATAGATACGAAAGGATTGTTTGGTTTTTTTTCTGTCATCCACAAACTCAACTCACTCGAATCAAAACCATCACTCATTACAGATGTCCGCTGGGGATAAACGTCTATAAATGGATTCCAAGTCAGAGAACAGGAGACTTAAAATCATTATTTTCTAGGTAGTTTGAAGAGGAACCAAATGAATCATGATTCTTGTTGATGCAAAGTGCTGAAATGTTCAAAAGTAAAAAAAAAAAATAATAATATTTTGTATGTGAAAGTAGTAAGAGGACAACAGCCAGCAACATGTTTGGAAAAAAATGAGGCATAAAAAAACAGGAACAGTTGTGTAACAGTAAACACCTCATGGAGCATCTACCTTGAAAAAAAAGGTTAGTATCATGGTTGGTGTGAAAACAACGATCTAGTTCAGTTATATTTATATAGCATCAAATCACAACAGCAGTCCACTGAGCGCTGATGCTACAATAATGCGTAAAACCCAACAATCAGACGACCCCTTGCGTGTAAGCAATTGGCGACAGCGGGGAGGAAAAACTCCCTTTTAACAGGAAGAAACCTGTAGAGCCAGATTCAAGGAGAGGTAGCCATCTGCCACCACTGGTTGGAGGTGAGGGTGAGGAAGACAGGATAGAAGAGGGGTAAGACTATTTCTAAAGAGATTTAATCATGTGTTGTTTACAATATGAAAACATCCAGAGAAGTTTCTCGGTGCAAAGAACAATGTGGAACGATCATGCTTGTTAGGCATTTAGCGTTAAAAACAGGTGACAGACGAGGCATCGCTGCACCCACGAATGAAAGTTCAAGTACTGTACAAAGGGAAAAATACACCCTCTCTCAGCCTGAGCCCACTTAAGGTGGATTAAGGTGTGGAGAAACTGTGATCTGATCTTTCATATAATATCATATTGTTTGACTGACTTGCAAAACAATATATTCTGTTTCTATTTACATTTAACGCAGCATCCCAACTTTTTCTATTTTATCAAATTTGTTTTGCAAAGCAGAGAGAAGCTAAGACTCACCCATTCCAGTTATTTGCACGAAATAAACAAAATACGAGTAAAGATTCAGATTATAGCTTTGCATTACAGTCCTAATGTGCACCCATCTAAGCCACTGATTACGACAAGGACATGATTTGAATTTCCGCTCCCGTTGCCAAGCCGCAAGCTTTCGCTTTTCCTTTCACCTGCTTTTCTCTTTTTTTGTGGCACCTCAAATTTCCTGATGTGATTCTATACGAAGGGCTCTGGTGCACATCCTCCAAGTACAAATGGATCGAAAGAGACAAATTAATTCTGTTTTTTAAAAAAAAGAAGAGCATTTTATGTGGGGAGCAGCAATGAGATGCCATAATGCATGAGTTACTGCTGCTCTAGGAATTATGTAATTTTGTCACATCCTCTTGAATGTATTCATATAAAAGGTTTCTGATGGAAGCACGCGCTCATTCACACTTTATTTTGACAAAATGCCTGAAATTTGCATTTGTGCGGCAGCCCGGTGGAAACATAACTAAATGTGGCGAGTGTTCGAAAACAGCTCCAAAAATATGTTAAAAAACCGAATATGAGACCAATTACTCCTCTCTGAAATGTGACAGCTGGCTCAGAAGCAAGGATGATACGACACCTTGACCCGTTCTTTCATTTCTGACCTGTTGCGTGTTTCTCTCCGAGGTGGAATCCGCTAATGATATGAAATAGATGGAAACAAAAACGGAAAATAAGGCCTTGGAGTCTGAACTTGTGTGTTTTAGGAAAAAAAGAATTAACACAGAAGAAAGGAAGGAGACGTGCAAAAAAAAGGGGAGTGAGAGGTGCAGAAGGAGAGGTGAAGGAAGAGGATATAATAAGGAGAGCAGGTGAGCGGCGGCAGTCATAATGGAGACGGAGAATGAGGGATGTTGGGTTAATGGTGGGAGGAAGAAAGAGGAAGGAGGAGCGGGGAGTGTAATCGACTTCTGGCATTAGTGCTCTGCTCCCAGTCAGTCCAGCGCGGCAGGGGGGCTCGCAGCAGGGGGGAGGAAAGGGGATGAGGTGTGTTTGCTTGGATGTGTACGTCAGTATCGCTTGTGTGTGCGTCTTTGTGTGTGTTTGTGCTGCAAGGTGCTGAGCTCAGAGCAAGGTGGGTTATTACGGCTACAATAACCCGAAGATAGAAAGAACCACGGAGCGAGGGGAGGGCGAGGAAACGGAGGAGACGCCGGAGAGAGACAGACGGGGAGAACAGAGAGGGATGTGTGCCAAGAATAATGATAGACCAATCCAGAGGCCCTATATAGCAAAGACTCACATTACCTGCCTTAACCAGTTCGCACCTCTCATACACATGCCCAGTGCCAAAGCAGCCCTGTTTTTATAAATGCACACGCACACTCGCACACCTCCACACCATCATTCACCTGCTGAGTTCTGACCCGACCTCCCGCGGGCAAGACAGCGAGCTCTGAGGCTGTGAAGATCTTAGGTTTCAGGCGAGACGCGGGGCAGACAGAGGGAGCAACGGGACCCGAGTGTGACAGACAGTTTGATAAACAGACAGACAGATAAAAAAGACAGACGGGCGGGCAGGGAGGCCAGCGGGCAGGCCGAGTGTGTGGTCTGGTGGTGGCAGCAGAGGGGGGAGGATCTCTTCATGTGGCTGGCTGTAATGCTAAGTAAATACAGTTGTTAAGGTTAGGGAAATAGAGTGTATTACCTTGATACACACTGCGGCTCAGCCAGGCTGTCCGCAAGAGTATATACTGCGCAGTACACTCGCACTCACTGCGGACATTCCTCGCTGCTTTATAGGGACTGCTGTCCACTCCATCACATCAATGAAGAGACCACATATAAGCTTCTGTGAGAGTTGCTGCATTCCACTGGTTTATGCCTGCTAGTTTGGGCTGAACCATCGTCATTACTCATGCTATTGTGGTACAGAGCCATAAGGAATGGTATGTTTATTTAAAAGCTCGTGAAAACGCCAAGTTGTGAGAGCAAGCCGTGTTATTGCTCCGGTGCATTGGTCGTGATGAATTGTGCGGCGCCGGGAGCAGCTTGTGCTACCGGAAATAAAGATTGTTCTGTGATTCGTTTCAGGCGGCACGGGGAACTCCAGCCAGCCTCGAGGACCCTTCGGGGAAGAAGGCAGAGGTGAGAACGGGCCTCTCCAACCCTCCAACATCGCTCTCATCGCCGGCGCCGCGGGAGGCTCTGCCTTTCTCCTGCTGGTCACCGCCGTGATCTGCGTCGTGTGCTACAGGAGGCGGCACGCCAAGCACTCGGACACCCACCACCCTCCGCTGTCGCTGTCCTCCCTCACCAGCCCCAAACGGGGAGGCGGCGGGGGCATCACCAGCTCCAACAACAACGGCTCCGAGCCCAGCGACATCATCATCCCTCTGCGGACGTCAGACTCGGCCTACTGCCCGCACTACGAGAAGGTGAGCGGGGACTACGGACACCCTGTCTACATTGTCCAGGAGATGCCGCCTCAGAGCCCAGCCAACATCTACTACAAAGTATGAGGTGGCCTTTGCTCCGGCCAACTGGACGCACCCGCCTCCCTCCACCCGTTACCGACCAATCCCTCCTCCCCACATCCCTGCTCCAAATGAAGCCACAGCAAAGCTATCCATCACAGCTCCAACCCTGATCCCCTCAATACTGCCAGTATTGCCCCTCCGACCCCCCCACACCCCCAACTCACTACCCTGTGAGCCTGCACCCCTGGCCACAGTTGTGTTTCTAGCCGAGTAAGCCTCCCCACCCCATTCTCACACAACCAAGTGTGTGTAAAGGGCAATGTCGTAACCGTGCATAGCCTTTGTTAACAAGGCCCTCGCGAATAGGCAATAGGCTCTGACTGCCCCCCCTTCTTGTTAACTCAGAGCTAAATGAGCCCCCCTACACATGCTGAATTGAAGAGTCCTCCCCTAAACGCCAGTGTGCATGTGCAGCACACACTGTTTTTTTTTTTTAACGGGGTAGGGACCTGCCGTTGGGAAATGTGATGTTTTGAAGAAGGAAAAAGGAGAACGCAAAGGACAAGAACAGCAAGAAAAACTACTCCCCTGACCCCCACTTAGCACCGCAGAACTCCATCAGCCAATCAGAGTCCGGCCCCTACCACTAACTCAATAATAGGATGCTAGTTTGTATGTGTTTGTTTCTCCTGAGAAAACGCGGGGGGAAGAGGGGGGCCTCGGACTCGCCCGATCAGCACCGTCCGAGCGGCGGTCACATGACCGAGCCAGGGCCTCTACGCAAGGTCTGACCAATCGGTGACTCTCAGAATCTTGTATATTTTAATAATGCGTGTGACTGTGAGAGCGAGCTACGAACTCGGTCAATAATCATGGCGGTGCTGCTGCTCCACATTAGACGTGTGCGTGCAGTTAGTGTGCTTCAAGTACGGCAAGTTTGCATATGCGCGCGTGGGGTTTAGTCTGTGTGCGTGTGTGTGCGTGCGCACGCTTTGTGCGAGGGTGACTGTGCGAATGCGTGCGTTCTTTAGACTTGTCTTAAATACCAAAACACAAAATAGTGAGCGAATATCAAAACAGTGAGATTTTTTATCGCTATTGACACTTATAGATTATATATATGAATATCCAGTAAATAATTTCTAGATGTTTTTTTTCCGTTTTCTATTGTTTTGTTTTACCCACTCTGTTTAAACTACACTTCTGTTGCTAGACATCTTTTTTTGTTTTTATCTATTTTTCTTTTTCACAACTTAGAATGACCTTGTTTACCCTCCACCCACCCCCACCTCCCCTTTGTTTATTAATTTAATCCCTTTTTTGTTTTTTGTTTAATTTTTCCGGTGAACAGAGGTCGTTTCTCTCTTCCCTCTCTCATTCACTCCCTCCCTCCTTCCTCCACCTCTCCCCCCTTCCCTCTAGGGTCTCTGAACTCTGTGTATATTTTTATAGCTCCTTGTACTATGCCGTAGTTTTGAAGTTTAGACCTCGTTTGTGGAAGTGTTGAGGTAGAACCATCTATGAAAGTTTTTTCTTTTCCTTTCAAATGTTTTTTATTTTTTTCGGAAGCGAAAAGAAGTTAGGGGTGGGGATGGTGGGGAAGAAGAATAAAGGAAGAACAGGGGTGAGAGAGAGAGAGAGAGAGGAGAGCTGCCTGGGGTGGAGGAGAAAAGCGGCGTCTGAATGCAGAAGCTTAAAAAAAAAAAAAGGAAGCTAGTGGGGAGGGAGGGAGGGAAAGACTGAAGGAATTGCACACTTAAGAAAAAGAGGCTGAGGGGAGAAGAGGACGGGAGAGGCAGGAGCGCGAGATGAAGGATCCCGAGGAAAGGAGGGATGGAAGAGTGGCCGGTGAAGCAAAGAAACCTCTTCTTTAAATGGAGAGTCTCCCGTATGGAGGTGACGGACCTACAGCCAAAAATGGATTTTTTTGGAGGAGTTGAACTCTTAACCACGACAAAGAGAGATCTCATCACACACACACCCCCACACACACAAACACACACGCCTACTGTGACTCGCATTTTGGATTTGTTCCTTTTTTCTGCCAAAATTTGTGTTGAAATGCATCTCTGTGTATCACACACGCTCACGCGCACACACACACACACACACGCAAAAGAAAATCCCGCTTCTCTCTGACACACTCTGACGCCCTCCCAACACAACCTAACGCAAATTTCACACCTTTTAATGACTGTCACAAATGCCTCTTGATTGCATTGAATGGCATACATTGTCTCTCACACCCGCTTGCACTCCCAACACACACACTTGCACACACACACACACACACGCTCAACAAAAATGCTGATTACTTTCATATGACTCTGTGTTTCTGTGATTAAGACTGACCCAACGGACACGGGAGGGATGAACAGAGCGACTGTGTGTGTTTTCTCCTCCTCTGCTTTTAGATGCTCCCACGCTTTCACAAACACACACATACACACTCACACTGTCTCTCTCTCTCTCTCTCGCGCACAAACACACTAGTTCCGAGCACCTCGACCTCAGATGGCAATAACATCGCTGTGTTCAGAGGTGCAATGTGTTCACATGTGCATACTAATAAAGCTATTTTGTGTTGCTCAAACATGCTTATGGCTTATGTGTAAACTGGATGGCAGTGGAGAGCTTTTTTCAAACACACACACACACACATACACGCAAAGCCTCCAATGCTGTAGCCATGTTTTCTGTGTGAAGCCAGTGTTTAATCTGGACCTTCTGACATTTCTCAGCCGTGTTTTTGTACCTGACGTCATACAATGAGATACGTTTCAAGCTTAAGTGTCACACTCGTCTTAAACTGACTTTGTTGGGCACACGATGATGTTCGGATATGTTTCGTTTTTTCGTTTTTGTTTTTTTTTTAACCCAGTGGAGGAGTTTGTATTTGACTGTATGAAAATTGATGACAAAGATGAAATGACTCAAGTTCTTCTTTTTGTACAACTGCCAACATGTGCTGTGTTTTTCTTTATGTACGCTGTTAAGTCAATGTCTGTTTAAAGTTGAAACATGCTCAGAATACCTAAAAGTATCCTCCAAGCCAAATGAAGTGTCTGTTACTCTCCCTTCAGCAGCTTCTGCGACTCATTGTTTTATTTTTTTTGTGTCCACGAGGGCGGGGCGGGGTGGGGGGGGGGAAGTAAACTTTGCGGACTTTCACGCCGTCGACTCCGACGAGGAAGCCGCTGGCCTGTTTTCAGCCCGCTGCGCTCCCTCTCCCGCTCCCTCTCAGCAGAATGTCAAGTATCTTTTGGACTTTTTCCTTCTTCTCCTTTTTTTTTTATTATTATTGTTTGGGTTTCATGTCGATGTTATTTCAAAGTTGTGTCTCTGGCTCTCACCGTTTGTGTTTGACTGGTCGACTTGACGTGTTGGCTTTTCTAAAAAAAAAAAAAACAGGAGATAAAAAACAACATGGACACAGTCGCCATTGGTTGTTTTGAAAAGAGAAAGAAGAAAACGCTGTTTCTATGGAACCGGGGGGAAAATAATAATAATAATAATAATTAAAAAAAATAAGCAGCCACTGCTTAGCTCCCTCACCTCTCCGCTGGTGAAAGTGTACGTGTGTGTGTGTGTGTGTGTGTAAATGTGTGTGAGTATGTGTGTTTCTTTGTGCCAATAGCCAGCGAGCGGAGGCCACGGAGCAAAGGTGGCTCATATGTGACGTGTTGAGACTTTGTATTTGGGACACCTCCATGTGAGAAGGGGTTTTTTTTTTGTGTGTGCGTGTCCTTTCCTCCTCCTCTTCTTCTCTCCTCCTTTGCCCTCCTTGTCTTACTCATCACAGCGACCCCTGAGCCCCGCTCCCTGTTCTTCCACATTCCCCTCGCCTCCACCCCCCCCCCCCCTCCCCCCCTCCAACACACCTCTAAAGAGAGGAAAAAACTAGTACATTCCTGGTTTGGAAAAAAAAAAGATTGAATAAAAAAAACAAACAAAAATGTTTAAGCACCACTCTTTTTGTCCCGTTGTGTGATTCATTATTGTGTGGGGGTCTGGCTGAGAGCTTTTGTTCTGCCTGTGTGTGTGTGTGTGTGTGTGTGTGAGAGAGAGAGTTCCTGAGGCCTGCTAACCCTGCCTGTAATAGAAGGTCTGTCCTCTTATCTCTGCTCTGGGCTCGTTTCAGCAGGGGCTCTTTCACTGCCTCTGCTAATAACACACACACACACACACACACACACACACACACACACACACACACACACACACACACGCGCGTTCTCCCATCGGTGTTATCAACAAGTTATCAAACCCAGCTTCGTTGGTGTTGAGCGTTGCTTGGCAACGTATTGACAGAGCTGATTTCATTCTCCATCACCCCTCTCTATACCCCTCTTCCTCCTCCTCCTCTATTTCCCCCTGGCTCCTTCTAGCCCCGTGGAACATTTCTATAGCAACTGTTAGCGTCTTTCTCTCTTGTACAAAATTCGCTTCATCCGGATGTGGGTTTGTGTCAGTGTGTGCGTTTTAAAGCCCCTACAGGGCTCGATGTGCCACCAGGGTGGCCTAAGTCTAGGTGACCAGGCAGCTGCCTTTGCCCTTTGATCTGTGATGTGTGTGAGTAGATTACAAGCAATCCCCCCCCCCCCCCCCCCCCCCCACACACACACACACACACACACAGGCTGAGCCCACCTACACAAACACAACCTCACTGTCACACACTGGCATTGATCTTGAAAGACACTTGTCATTGCCTCTGCCATGACAACCTGTCAGCGTAACTGAGGCCAAGTACAAAGGAGGTTTGGCAAGAAGTAAACATTCAGTTGGGGGCAATCTGCTAAGACTTCTTATCGATGGCACAGCTGCAGTCAGCACCGCATTTTGTCACTTTCACTTCGCTCCGTTCATATGCAGTCCAGCAGGTAGCAATCTTATAAACCTTGAGGATATACGCAAATGGTGTTTACTGGGACTGATAAACAGAATTTTGAAGTGTTTTCAAATGAGACCTGGTTCAGCAGTTTCAGTGTTTTTTTTCTTTCCTTTTTTTAAATCTCTAAAATCCCTGTCGTAGCACATTTTAGCAGTAAGTCAGTGTTTTAGTAGGCCGCGCTGCATAATACCTGAACACTATGACAGAAGAATGATGCTCTTACAAATAACCTATGATGGGGATTTCACTTATGCTGATAAACCAAACTGTTACAGTCACCTTTCTAAGATTGCCAGGGTACCTCTTAGACCAGAACAACTTAAAGGAGTGTCTAGCTTAACCTGCTGAGGGAGGCTGCTGCCATCAGTGATAGCCATAGTGTCCACAACCATGTTCAGATACATGTCAAAGTAACATCCAGGACCCGATGATGATTATCCAATACACCTGCCAGTGTAATGTTGTGGCTGACTGGACTATGTTGCCTGATTTCACCTCAGCGCAGGAACCAGACAACCTTTTTAAACACAGGTTTGATCTACTTGTTAGGAAGAGCTCAACTCAGAGCAATGCTGTCTAAGAGGCCACGGTAAGTGAATACACCAGTGTGAGGGTTTATCGAACCAATTTGTACTTGAAATCAATTACGGAACATACAAAACCTAACAAGAGAGACAGAGTTGCTATTTTATCTACTGTAAGTGACCATAAGCAAGTTTAGTTCACTGTGGGGACACAATGAGAATATAGCAGGGGCAGGAGAAACTCATGTTACTCTAGTTATTTGTTAAAAATGACATTGAGAATTTAAAAAAGATATATTTAGAGTATACTGTAGGGACACGCTGCTCTGTTTGAAGCGTCATAGCAAGATGTTACTTAGAGCTTAGACCACTTATATATACCACATGTAGCACCATTACAGCTGTGCTGTTATGTTGCTATAGCCTTAAAATCAGAAATTATGCCGGTGGTTTAGTCGATTAGTTCCACATGTAGACTTCGTGGATGGTTAGTAGGTATTTCTCATCTGAAGGAACCGACCAGGAAATGGCTAACACTAAAGAACACAGCGGCTGCCAACATATTGCTAACTTTAATGCCAAACCAGTAGTAATAGCGCTCCGTGAATAGCTTACTGTTGTTGCTAATGCAGGGGAAACCAGCAGCAATATTCTCTTCAAAGAGGAACTAATGCTAATCTAATGGCTGTTAAGCTGTAATGAGTTTGGTCGCTTCTTTCCAGTCTGGTTTAAAGGAAGCCTGTTTAGACTATCGAGACTGCTATGGTCTCCTTATCATTACATGCTCATCATTACTCCTGCTAATCTGTTCTGCTCAATGCACACACAGATGAATATTAATGCCATGGAGGATGATAGCCGTGTGCGTGTGTCCTGCATGAACACACACAGACAGATGCAGACAGGCACAAAAAGTTCGAACGACTCAGGCGCGCGTACAGAAACGGCGAACACGCGCAGTCTTGCTTGCTCTCCGTGTGTTGCCAAGTGAGACAGCTGAGCCTCCTCTTCGGCTCCGTGCAGGGAAGAAAGCTGCAAGCGTCGCACACACAGAAACACACAAGCCTCCTTGCCTGGCACTTTATCACAGCAGCAGAAGGAAGGAAAGAGAAAAGAATCAGTTTTAAGTGAAATCAATAGAGAGATAATCCCCTAAATTAGATTTTGAAAAGCTTCGCTGCTGATGCACAACTTAAAACCCAAGGATTGGCCCACTTGACTTACCAACGAAACAATCCTCGAGTAAGACGCATTTACCATGAGAATGAGTGAAGGTCAAGGATAAGAGTAGAGTCGGAGAGAAGTGGGGATAGAGAAATACTTTAAATCAAAGGAATATACCGAGGAATCTGCATACCAAATCAGGGTAAAAAAAAAAAGTGCTGTGATTACAATGTCACTGTGATTAATGTAGTGTAGCACCTTAGCACCCGGAGGAGGAGAGCTGCACAGAGTGCAGGGATGGTTTGCACCTGACAGACCCGAAATGTCACGTCATGATTAGAAAAGAGACGAAGGGTTAAAAGGTCAAGCTGTTTGATTGGATGCAAAAGCTTTTCTCTGTGTGGCCTGATCTGGAGGCGGATAGAAAGCTCCAGTGGAGAGTAATTAAACCTCAGCCGAAGAGGAATTATCAGTAGAAAATCCATGATTTTACAGTACTGATGCCGGCAGTTTCTCCTCGGTGCCTCGGGATTCCTCGCAGTGCCCCTCTCCCTCCTTCCACAGCTCTCTGTCAGACTCAGTCTCGCTCCCCTTTTGCCACCTGAATCCCACTCATCTTTTGTCCCCCCCCCGTCTGCCCCTACCTCCTCCTATCTTTCACTTTCTATAACATTCCCGGCGTCTCAGAGTGAGAAAAATGTTACAGTTAATAACAGGCCTGATGACAAGTGCAGCTGCAATCTGCAAATGCAGAGCTGATGGAAAGAATGAGAGAGGGAAGCAGGGAAACGGTTAGAAAATAGCTTGGTTGCACAGTGGGGGGACGTGTTGTACACATTATGTGTTTGGCTGGAGGATATAACAGCATTAATTTCAGATGATTAACTTGTTAATATTCCTGAGTGGATAGAGCCACTGCAGCCTTTGTTGTCGCAGACGAGCTAAAGTTTTGTAATGCCTCTGCTTGTCACGCAAACAGCTCCCCCGATGTCCCCCACCACCTCCGCTACAGACACACACCATTATGCATACACACAACCGAAGGCCGCAGGAAATAAAGTAGGTTGTGTTCAATTAAAAAAGCTTTGCCTCTAAATTTGATCCCCAGCTGCTTTAGAAGGATCCCATCATTATGTCTGAATACTTATTATTTTTCTCTCTCCGTGCAAATTGTTTTAAGACAAGCGTAATCTTCTGTTCTGCAGAGTAATGGTATCAAAGTGACAGTTTGGTAAACATCTCGCATGAGCAGCAATTGTCCAGTTATAATTTGCGGGTACTCAGCATGGTATGCTTGTCAAGCTTAGTATTCCTTTGATGTGCACGAGGCTGTAGTAAGAAAGCTACGAAAAGGATTGGATTACTTCCAAATTTTACTTTGAAAGAGTGAAAAAAATAAGAATGGCAACACTTGAAAAGCATCCATACTACATCCATAAACTGCAAATCTCTGTGGCCTTTAGCGTTTCCTCCTGTCGGTATCTTACCGGTCAGAATCCCTACCGTATTTTCGGACCACAAGGCGAACCAGATTATAAAATGTATTAAGGCGAAACAAAACAGTCAGATAAGTCAGACTTTACTCCACTAATACCTCTTGCTTCCTCCACTTCTGTACCATTGATTCATTAATGCTGAATTCTCTCGCAACTGCTCTATTCCCATGTTGTTGCAGTATATTAATGACTAACCTTGTATTGTGGATGGATTATCTCAGTTCTCCTGACTGAATTGGTCCATTTACAGCATCCTGCATTTGTCTCTAACCATCAGGAATCCTCAGGTTAACTTTTTATCGAGTGGAAAAAAGTTAGCATTCGTCCTCCAGCTTCACTGTTTATGTTATGCTAACATAGCTGTGTCGCTAGCAATCACGTAGCACATCATTATATACCAGCTAGCCAAACTTCAGTAACCCTACAAACGTCACTGTTGTTTAGTTTTCTGTCTTCATTTATTTTGGAAATTATAGTAGAGCTGTATGTCTTAATTTTTTCAGAACTCTCTCAGTCAGAACATGCTATATCATGTTTAGGTGGAAACTAGCGAGCTAACTTTCTGCTAACTTGAGAATTTAGACAGCTTTTAACTCTCAGTGATGCTGCAGTGTTCGTTTGACTTTGGAACCTGAAGCAGAGTTTGGACCCAGATTACTCCACGAGGCTCCTGACTACAGTAGCTGTAAACAATCCATCAAGTCACTCCTCTCATCTCCACACTCCAACCTTTCCTTCTCTCTCTCACTACATCCGAACATGCCTTCCCCCTCTTTTTTTGTCTTCACTAGGGAGGTGCACATCAACATAAGGACTCATGAATGCCAGCTGGAAATTGCTGGAAATAAATTGCTGAAGCTGTTGGAATGGAAGTGAGGAAATCCACAAAAACTATAAAATGTTTACCCCTGAAAAAAACACGACAACAAAAAAAAAAGTCCCAGCATTTTATCTGTTTCTACCGGCTGGCATTGAATATAAAACACAGGGACACAACCACAAGGTAATTAATACGTCACACACAACTATAAATGCCAGCAACGATGTTGGTCTCTTTCATAGCCTCTACAAAGGTTCACTGCAGAAGTCTAGAAGAGGCTCAACAGTAGAACAGTTGCTGGTCAACAGCACCAGCATCATTGTTAACTTGATTTGGCCCTTCCTGAAGCAACCCATTTATCTGGGTTTGACACTAAGAGTACACTGGCTTGTGAACCCCTAGTGGTTGGATTCAGCCCACTGTGGCTTTGTTAAACACTTCCTTTTGTCTACCTTCATGAAAGTGTTAGTTTTTGTTAAAATCCTTCTTTATAACTGTAATCTGTACTGAAAGCCTAATCAGCTTCCTAACTCTCCAAAGTAACATTAAACTGCTGTTTTTTTTATTTGATTGCAACAAATGATAGTAATTCACAATGCCCTCTTTAAATGAGTTTCATATCTTTAAAAGGGAGATATTACTGATTGTGTTTTGATTCAACAAAGATACTGTAAAAGTGCCTCACAAATGTGACTTAGAGGCTTTTATGCACATACACTCGCACAAGAACAATACACCATTCTAGCAAAGCAACACACTGTAAGCAAATACATTCCACTCTTTCATCTAGACACTCAGAGCAGACAAACACCACAGAAACCGCATTCTCAAAGAAATTCCGATCTCGAAAAACAGACCTTTCATACTGGTGAATCACGGCCAAAGTTTATTTCCTAAACACCTTTCCGTTGTTTCATCTTCTGCTTTCTATATTTCAGCAGTCTTATTCCTATATTTCAATTCAAATAAAACTACTGGCATTTGAAGTTCAGGGCAAAACTGAAGAAATGCCCTCGATGTCTGACAAAGAAGCTGTGTTACTGGCATCAGGGTGGTCTTGTGGTCAGAGAGCCCCACAGCTGAAGGATTGAGAGCTCTTTGTTCACAAACATCTACCCTGGTGAAGTGTCCTCGAGCAAGACACTGGAACCTGGAGAGACTTAGAGCTTGTGCATGTAAGAAACTACACAAAATGACCAAATCTGAAGGTATATAGGTATTTGTATGAGTTGTGACAGCTGGTTTCTTTCACAGTGTTACATGACTATTGCACAATCCTATGAGCTGCTAGTTGGTCTAACAGCCTCACACACTGCTGCTGTTGTACTCTTTAAAAGGAGGAAATTTATAAGAAAGGACACAACGCCCAAGGTGGTGCCAGTCAAGTAATGATGAAACAATCACCCTGTGTTGAGCACAGTTAAGATTTAATGTACAAAAATAAACATTTGTATTGCTAGAGGCACGTTATCATAAAACAATGACTATAACTGGAGAGTATCTTATTAAAATAAAAGTCCTTTAAAGCTAACACAACTGACTGCCTTGCTGTCGTTCTTCCTCCACACCAATAATGTTATTTTACTGGCAGATTAATAATACGGTGGCCCTGAGAGTTCAAATGTATTGCAACTTAAGAAAACACCAGCAAATAGAAAAGTGCCACAAAAGCACATAAAACAGCAATGGAAGCTCAAACAATAGTGCGGTGCTGGTATTTTGCAGTAAACTTGACCTCTCAGGGCCGCCTGGTTCAACCGGAGGTTTCTTCCTGTCAAAGGGAGTTTTTCCTTCCCACTGCTGAATTGAATGGAAATGTTGGCAGTAAATATTCTAGGACTCAGTACAGGGCAACAAAAGTTGCACTTCCCTATTTTTGTGTATTTGTTCCCAAGAAGGTCCTGAGTTCAATTCCAACATCAGGCCGGGGTCTTTCTGTGTGGAGTTTGCATGTTCTCCCCGTGCGTGGGTTCCCTCCAGGTACTCCGGCTTCCTCCCACCGTCCAAAGACATGCAGTTTATTGGAATAGGTTAACTAATTAATGGTTGTCTGTCTCTGTGTGTTAGCCCTGCGACAGACTGGCAACCTGTCCAGGGTGTACCCCGCCTCTCGCCCTATGACAGCTGGGATAGGCTCCGGCAGCCACCGCGACCCTGAAAAGGATAAGCGGAAGCGAATGGATGTTCCCAAAATGCCCAGCACCCATCTACACAAAGAATAAATGGCAACAAGAATCATAATTAATCGTTCATTTCACTGTAAGACCTACATCAGTGACAGCCTGAGAAGAAATGGAAAAAGGTTTTCCATCTTAGAATCTTTAATCAGATCAGAGCAAGCTCCAGTTATGTCGAGGCTTTAGGGTGTACGGGTGCCAGACTTGCTGGATTAGTCTTAACAGCTGAAGCACCCAATTTGCTCTTGCGATTGGTGATGAAGGGGGCTTTTTGGACGAGCTGTGCTCATCATCTAAGGCGTGTTTGTGCTACAACTTGCATAAATTTTGAAGACTGAGATGAAGAAAAAAAAAGCCTTTAAGTACATTTCAACCAACTGAAGCAGAGAAAATATGCAGATAGCCCTCACAAAGCATTCTTGGTGATTCTGGACGTGAATCTTTACCAGCTGGGTTCAGCGTTCTGTAGCGCAAACTGACGTCTTCCTACAGAGGAGGAAGAAAAGACAGTTTCCCTACGTGGATCATTAGCTGACTCTGTAGTTACTCTATTTCAGTTTGAATATCTCTGGAATTTATTGGGAATGTGCTGGAACTTTACGCACTGCAAAGCCAAACTAATTAACTATGAAAGACTCACTGTGTTTTTGCAAAGAAGGGGGCAACAGGCAAGATACAGAACGGTTTTCATCACACCAATTTGTGCATGTCACACCTATTTCAAGTCTTTAATGCATCATCATTGCCGCGAGGAAGTGTGTGCATAACAAGATGAGAGGTTGCATGAAGAGCTGGGAAGTTTTTCATGTTAAGTTCAAAGTTTAGGACTAACCACAGGGAGGCGGATTTCTACCTGCACACATTTCCACGATCAAATTGTGTCATGAGACCTTTCTCTAAATGATGCCTGGGCAGAGTTCAAAGCAAATCCTGTTCAAAGGAAATCTGATTTAATTTTCACTCAGTCAAGTCTAAATGTGATCATGCCAAAGTCATCCTGGTTAGCACCACACCCTTTGAGATGCTCAAGCAGGCGAGCTTTTGGATCCCTAAAGACACTTTTCAATCCATCAAGAAGGATTTCACACCACTTGTGCTGTGGCAGCCTCCCATTTGCTTTTGCAGGTAGCAGCAGTCAGTGAGAGTTGAATATTTTTTTGCAAAATATCTCTCTCCTCTCTCTCTCTGTCTTCACAGTTCTCTGACTCATTCCCTGATTTTGGAGCTTACAGTCTTTGGACACCAACTGTAATCCAGCGGCAGGTGTTTTGAAAGATGTTAAATCTAATATACTTTACTTCCAGCAACATCCCACTGGTTTTTCGATATTAAAGATATCAATCATCCTCTGACACTTTGGGGCAATTTAAAGAAGGTTAATGTGACATTCTCGAATGACCGCAGTCACTATCAGTAGGAATACCACAATCCTGCCTTTTTGTGACTAAAAAAACGCACATTCAAGAGTTTCTGATGAAAAGATCCCAGATGACAGCACTTAAATCTGAGAATTAAGTGGAGATTACTTTCCTTGAATCTTGGAAGGAAAGGGGATAGTTTGGTTAAGAACGTGTGTATATTGAAAGGCCTCGCTCACGGGTATGGATGTGATTCTTGACTAGCCACCGATGTGATGCACCTGGAGGAGACAGACAGAGCAGCAGTCAGGCTGCTGAGTCATAGGATCCCAAAGGAATGAATAGCTTGATTTGCTGTTTTAAAATCTAGAACCATTTGAACACTAGGCTATCTAACCTTTCACCCATGACAAATTCTAAACAAAGAGCAGACTGGACAAAGGCAGAACAGTCCAAACAGCGAAACTGCTACCGTCACCACAGGGGGAAAATCCAACCCCGTTCTCAAGGAAGAAGCAGGAACCATCACGAGGCAGTCTGTGGTCGAAACTTCCCAAAACATCTCAGGTTTCACTGCAGAACTGGCAAGAAAACTTGTTTTGTCTCTAAATAAAACAGTCATGTGCAAAAGTCTTGACCTCATTTCTTGACCTCAAGTTTCATTTCTTTATATTTTGCTTGGAAAATGCAAAATAAGTGCAAAGACTTATTGAAACATGTTTACATAAATGGAAATACATCATATGAGGAAGGAATAGTTTGTACAGTTCTGATGAGTGAAAGTGGGTATTTGGTGTGACCACCTTGGTTCTTCAAGACGGTCTTATGAAACTTTCTTGCTGCTGTTGCAACTATAAGAAATAGTGGTATAATAAATACAGTTTAAAGAGGTAGGGATGTTGGTTGCATTAAAGTATACATAGAAATACAGTTTATAAATAAAGTGTAATGTCCATGGGTGTTGGCAGTGCAGTTATCCTCCAATCAGGGTGGAGGTAGGGCATGTTTGACAGCCTGTGGGTAAAAACTTCTATTAAGTCTGTTTGTCTTTGGCCTGATGGACCTGTAGCGTTTACCAGAGGGAAGGAAGGGGGGGGGAGTGTCCAGGGTGCGAGGGGTCTTGATGATGATACTGGCTTTCTGCTGAAGTCTGCCAGTAAAATGTCTCTGAGGGGGGTTAGTGAGGTACAATTGCCCGCTCTGCTGCCCTCACCATCCGCTGCAGTTTCCTCTTGTCCTCCGCGGTGCAGCAGTTGAACCAAAGTGTGCAGCAGTAAGTCTGAAGGCTCTCGATGGTGGAGCTGTAGAGGTTTACTAGTGGCCTCTGGGGTAACTGGGCCTGACGCAGCTTCTTTCAGTCATGACAAAGGTGCTCTGTTGGACAGAGATCAGGTGAATGTCCTTGTCATGTTCAAGAAACCAGTTTGAGATTATATGAGTTTTTTGATGTGGTGTGTATTCCTGCTGTCTACACCTGCAGCACGTTCAGTGTAGGTAACCAACAAAATAACAGGGTGAACTGTTATTTTTAAAATTGTGTTGTAGCTTCAGTTTTTGGACAGTTTTTAACTAAGCAAATTCTCATATGGCCTGCAACATCCAAAAAACACAAACCACAAAAAATACAACTTTACACTAATGAATGTCAATATGAATAACTGAGTCTTTTTTAAAATGTGAAACTACAGCATGTTATAGATCTCAATGGACAGACATCCATCCTATTCCAAAGACAGGTGACCATCAAAACGAACCAATTACTAATGCATTTGTGCAGTATTAATCTTTTCTTCATGCTAAACAATTTGCAACAGAATAGAAATGGATCTACTTCATATCCACGAATATGAACATGTGTTTGTTCATAATTATGCGTGAATATGAATCTTTTCTTCATTCACTGATGTAGGTATTCACTCTTATGGTAAGTATTACACTCTGATGATTGTAAAAGAGACAGAATTTGATCACCAGTGACTGCCGAAGATTTCGGTTAGTTCAGAAGTTGATACGATGTTCACCAAACTGAAACACAAATGTCTTTTTGTTGGAAAAACGACTCTGTGCTGACAAACAGCCTATTGTAAAATCTGCCATGTTTACCGAATCCAGAGTCTGTATATGTGTCATGTTTCAATTAAGCCATCCAATGTGTGGCCCTTTATCGCGGGTTGTCTTTGTCGAAGGACCACACACACACGTCGCAAAAAAAAAGATAAAAATCAAATAAATGTTAAAAGAATAAATAAATAAGAGAAGAGTGTCCGCTACTGCTCTCATGCCTGGTGTAGCCAATGTCATTCATTATAGTGAAATTATAGTGTAACTCGTGTTACGTGTTCATGCATGTATAGGATGCAGTATTTTCTTCTAAGAAATTGAACTCAGTTTGTCCCGGTGAGCTGTAACCCTGTGACAGGAAATGTGTATGCATCATGTGAGGATAATTTGAATATGTGTGTGTGTGTGTTTGGGGGGGGGTTTCCATTTACAGCACGTCAAAATATTTGCTGTAGAAGAAAATGCATCGGTGCAAGTTACACCATGGTGGTTTCCTGCTGAAGCTCCTGACCATTTTCCGGTGGTCGGCCAAACCTTTGGAAAAAATCTTCCCACCTCTCCGTATTTATCCGCTCGAGTTGCAATCAGACAGAAATCTCCATCTCATCTTATCAGAAGCAGATGACAAGGCTGCTATCTGTTCTTCAACAAAAAGGCCAGTATTATCAGATGCACATAAAACACACACCCAGAAGTGGAGGATTTTGTCCGGTGGCCAAGAGCAGATCCAGCATGTTGGTCATCATAAATACAAAGAAGGCTCCTTTCTGGTAAATGGCTGTAACCAACCGTTTTGTGTTTACATCTGCTGCAGCCAAAGAGAGTAAACAGAGTGTGAGAAAGAAGTACAACAACTGCTATTCCAAACGGTGTAAGACAAGCCAAAACAACGAGCCATCGCCCCCCTTCCTCAAACCCTGACTAAACCATCAAAATACCCCCCGCACCCCAAACTCGAACTCCCTCTGCCCACTGCAGAAAGGGAGGCAAGTGAATGAGTCACCCGCCTCCCTCTCCATCTCTCCCCCTTTCTCCCTCCCCCCATCTCTTTATTGAGGCAGCTGCACCCTTTGACCTTTACGCCTGTGGAATGTGTGTGCGTGGACCAGCGGCTGTGAGGGCCGATGGTGAAGGTGGGGGGGGGGAGTAAAAGGGTGAAGGCGGGCGGGGAGGAGAGGAGGGGCCGGAGTTGGTGAATTTAAGAGATGGAGGGAGAGGGGAGGAGGGGAGAAGTCGCTTTTTCTCCCTACTACAAAAGCTGTCAGGGGGAACAATAAGCATGGAGAATGGTGTGTGTCCAGGGAGGCACTGAGCCGTGTTAGTGTGTGAACCGGGCAGAGAGAGGGCATAAGAAAGAGGGAGATAGAGAGGAAGATGGAAGAAGGGGAAGACAAATGATAGAAATTGCACAAGGGAAACATGGAGGGGAAGGGAATACGATGAGGGATGGAAAGACACGCGGGGGTGAAAGAGTCTGGGAGCGAGAACGATGGGAGAGAGCGACACAAGAGTGGAGAGGGGTATTTGTTTTGTCTACCAGCGCTTAAATACTGAACTTCCGTTGCCAAAGGAAACAGAACACAAGGCCCAGTACTGGGACATGTGTGTGCATTTCAGTGTGTGTGTGGTCAGCATACCAAAGGGCCCCTGCTCTGCCTCACTGTACCAATGACATCTTATGGTTAGCGCTTTACATTCACCGAGGCCTCATTAAGTTTATCTCAGAGAGTGTGTCATCGTGCATGCGTGCTTTGCATTCAAACCGCTCACATTTCAGACTACACACCGTGCAGCTGGCTGCAGACAAAGGTGTTCGCCGTGCTTTGTTTCAAAGATGCGGGTGTACGTGAGTGCGTGTGAGTGTTTGAACAGTTGCAGGGGTGGAAGAGAGCGGGGGTGTGGGTAGTTGAGTGGAGATTTTGAATGTTTTGTGTGTGTGTGGATCGGGTGGTGGTGGTGGTGGGAGTTCCATGATAGGGTGTTTTGCTTTGAAAGCAAACTAGGGGGATGGTGAGCCCCCACCACTGCTAACACACACACACACACACACACACACACACACACACACACACACACACACACACACACACACACACGGTAAAAGTATTGATTTTCTCGCTGGTGTGTGAGGTGTGGTAAGTGGTCGGTAATAGCAGGAGAAGAGTGTTGTGAAGTGGTGCAGGTTAAGAAGTTTGGCTGCTGGGTAGACTTTTTATCTCTGGGATGGGGGCAGCGTTGATGGGATGAGATGGGTGGGGGTCAAAAAACACTCCAATGTCTCTAAATGGAGAAGAGAGGTGTGAAAATCACTAAAACCACTGAAATAAAGCATCTACAAAGGCACCGTTTATTATACACACACACAAACACACACACACACACACACACACACACACAGACAAAGTGCATGTATGACTGATGCTGGAAAAACAGAGAATTTCATGCGTGTACTGTTAACCCTCACTTTGAGTAATCTGCATGCTCATATTCTACACACACACACTTGTGCGTGTAGTCCAGATGGATATACATACATTCAGACATGCAGAAAATTATGCACCAACACGCACAAGCACACTTGTAAACTAATACATGCCTCCACAAAGTACTTATGCATATTTTAGCTCAAAACGCACATGCAAGTACACTTGGATGAGTGTGAACACATGGGCATACACTTAAGTAAAAATGCACACATGCTACACAACGGACACAGCAAAATATTGTGATGTTGTGCAATTATGCAAACCTGAGCACGTTATACAGACCCTTAAAAACTTACATAATTATGTAGACCTACAAATGCTGTCTACACACAGACATTTGTGGATAAATTAAAACATGGTGGCAAAGTGTGCCCAAACTTAAACATTTGATGTGCAAGATGTTCTAGGCCAGGGGTGGGCAATCTCAGTCCACGAGGACCGGTGTCCCTGCAGGTTTTAGATGTGTCCTCGAACCAACACAGCTGATTTAAATGGCTATATTACCTCCTCAACATGTCTTGAAGTTCTCCAGACGCCTGGTAACAAACTAATCATGTGATTCAGGTGTGTTGACCCAAGGTGAGATCTAAAACCTGCAGGGACACCGGCCCTCGTGGACTGAGATTGCCCACCCCTGTTCTAGGCACACACAGGACCAGATACATTTTACACCAGGGGTAGGCAATTCCAGGCCTCGAGTGCCGGTGTCCTGCAGGTTTTAGATGTCCTTGATCCAATACAGCTGATTTAAATGGCTATATTACCTCCTCAACATGTCTTGAAGTTCTCCAGAGGCCTGGTAATGAACTTATCATTTGATTCAGGTGTGTTGACCCAGGGTGAGATCTAAAACCTGCAGGATACCGGCACTCGAGGCCTGGAGTTGCCTACCCCTGTTTTACACACTTGGAATGGATTTTAAAGTGAGACATACTCCACATACCCTTTTGAATCAATAAAGATGTGACTGAAGCGCACACGTTTAGATGAAAGTTTAGATGAAACTGTTTAGGAATTACAGCCATTTTTATGCACAGTTCTTCACTTTCTGGGGGTCCAAAGTAACAGACAAACTAACAAGATTTTAAATGTAATAACTTTAGAAAATCCTTTGCAGTCAATAACTGAAGTGTGGATGCTATGGACATCACCAAAAAGCTGTGTTTCCTTTCTTCAGTTTCTGCTTAGAAGAATATCCAGATCTCTTTGCTTTGAGGAACTCCTTATTTTGTATGTTTTCCACTGTCCAATCAGTTTTTCCAAGTCTGGCTGAATCTGAGCAGCGACCATAGCCCGATACACTTCAGAAGTATTCCTGCTGCTTCTATCAGCAGTCACATTATCAATAAACACTAGCATCCTGGTTCCACTGGCGACCACACATGCCCATGCCATAACATTGCCTCTGCCAACTGACAGACAATGTTTGACAGCTCCAGACCATGAGTGGTTCTGCTCCTTCTTCATACTTCTCTCTTCTCATTCTGCTACAAGTTAATCTTGGTTTCATCTGTCTGTCTCGTCTGATATCATCAGAAATGTGGGGATTCTTTTATGTTTTGTTTTAGCATTTGCACATTGCTTTAAACTTTGTATCTCCATTCATGAAGGGATCTCTTCACTGTAAAATAAATTTTTACTCCACGTTAAATGTCATGAAATTGCTTTTCTTTGCTTGCCTTTAATTATTGCTTAGATTGTCAGCCCATTCATTTTTATATGCATGAATGTACCAGATTTGGCCTCACCTGGCTATGAAACTAGTTACCAGTCAGCTGTCCTGTAATTGTGAACGTATAGTCCCTACACAGTTATTGCAATACTTGAATCTGGAATCGTCTTGAATTAGCGCTGAAAGTCTGCACTTCAATTACATTTTCACGGTTTCATTTAAAATCCATTATGGTGTACAAAGGAAAAACAAACAGACAAACAAACAAACAAACGAACAGGCCAAAGAAATGACGGACCTAACTGTATATGCCTTAATAACGTGTAGAGTTCCTGATCTATCTAGCTAGCTGGCTAGTAAGATTGTCGCTAGCTAGCTAGTTAGCTAACTATCTAATGACTAATTTGGGTTCCAGAGTGTCATTATTCATTGATTAGCTAAATCTGCTAAAACTTTGGCAAGAAGAACTCAACATAATATTCTTTAAAAATATAAAATCATATGAGGAAAGCAAGCATAAGGTATTTAAGATGAATTTTAAGCCTTGTGAAATAACAGCTTCTTTTTTAAATCAACTCTGAAGATATAGAAACTGTGAAGCTGCTCTTCTAATAAGTTGCTCATGCTACATCTGCTGTGTGGAAAAATTCATGAGCTTGAAGTTTCTTATACTTTCCAAGCAGCATATAGTAGTATGGAACGATTTTACTACAGTAAGTCGTTTAATATTTCATGGCGATGAGCCAGATAAACAGAAATGCTTTGTAATCTATGCAGCATGTGTGTGATGCGAGTGGCTACCTCAAAAGACGAAGCTGTAAAAGCTGCGCCGCTTTCAGTTATTTTGCTTAACAAATTTGCTTCTGTTTGTTTTGTTTCAGAGTCAAACCTAACTATTCAAATAAATGAGGGGCTGCACTTTTTATTCAGAGGCCAGTGCTGGTTTGAACACCGTCTAATGGTATTTCCTGTGTTGCTGCGTCGAGACGCCGTGATTGCCATTATTGATATACAAAACGAGCAATCATGGAGACAGTTGGAGGCGAAGGAAACCATAAGTGCCTAATCACGTCTGCGAAATTTTACAGCTGCATGGAGCTTCAGAAAGCTTCAGTCGCCCTAAAATGTGCACAGTGTGGAGAGCGTTTTAGGAAACAGCACTGTTTCAGAAGCTGGAAAACGTCAAGTGAGTGCGTATGGAAGGCCTCATTCAACGGACCTGTTAAATGCAGGCTGTGATGTAAGGGCGCACGGAGGAATAACATCCTTCAGACCTGTGAAGTTCTCTGATGCTTCTGTGCTTGTTTGCTGACACGCTCCAGCTCCGTGTTTGTGTTTTTCCCTCTGATGAAACAGGTGGTCTCCGTGTAGATCCCACAGACCGCTCCTCCCTGCTTTACACACAAGCTCCTGCTCCCCATAGGTTTTCTCCAGAATAGCTATAAGAAGGTTTTTCCTCCCCAATGCTTTGACGGCATTCCCCCCACCCCATTCCTCTTTCTCCTGTCCCTTCAGCAGCCACCCCCAATTACACACAACAGCTGCCAGTGTCCTTTGGAGGAAAAATGATGCGTGTCCAACAAAACTGATCTCTTTCTCCTCCTCTTTCACCTCCTCCTGTACCTCCTCTCCTCTATCAACCAGTTAACCCCCCCCCCCCCCCCACACACACACTGCTCAACCCCAGTTCGGTCCCCCTTGCACCTGAAGCATGTACCACATTACATTCAGACAGGCAGCCAAAGAGCAGTGATGATGGCAGATTTCCTGTCTACCAGGCGTGCACATGTGAAAGCCCCGGGTTGCCTTTAGTACCTCGCCTGACAGATACGCTGCTGCCGCTGTAGTGCACCAAAGCGCAGACTGTCTCTCACTCACGTGCACACAGATCAGCAGACATGACTGGGCCACGTCGACCGAATCACCAGGTGAAGGTGACAAACCCTAGCACCGAACAACTGGGCGAGCAGCTGATTTTACTTGCCTGCTTGGGCTCTGAAAGAGTTAAACACGCTCATGTTCTTTATGAAAGCCGTACAGACGCAGTGCTACAGAGGAAGGGAAACACATCCATCAAGGGTACCTATAGTAACGAAGTCTCAAAGCTCCTCGCCGGGCTCGAGGTCCAATCGGAGACCGAAAGTTAAGTGAGTGTGTGTATGTGTGTGTACTTTTGTTGTATTCACCTAAGTGTTTAAAGGGTTTGTTAAGGGTCTTGTTTTATTTTGTCCTCTGCGGCAGTGCGATAGAGGGAATTTCATTATGCAAATCTATGTCTCTCTGCTGATGAGCATGCCCTCAGGCTTCTGTTTCACACACAATGGCACTTACTCACACTCACACACACACAAACACTCTGTCTCACACCCTTTTGCATGTAAATACTCTCATCTATGCAGACTGTGTGTATTTTCACCCATGCACACACACACAAACGCGCACACACACATGCTAAGACACACATGGAAACATGCGTGACCGTGCCACACAGACACAGTCACGCATATCATGTCTGAGACTGGAGGCACAGCGGGTGAGTGTGTGTGTGTGTGTGTGGTGAGGCTAAAAGGGGATGCTTAAGGTTACAACAGTTTCAGGGTTTATGGGACTGTGTCTGATACCTTAACACACAGATACACGCATGCGCACCCTCTTGGAGACGTGCACAACTGCACTGCATTTACAGTGACACATGCAAAAATACTAAACAACACACCCACGGAAAAATACAACAAACGCACATTAAAGTACACCTTAGCATGCACACATATACACATATACACACACACACACACACACACACACACACACCAACAAATACATGTGTGTACACGGAAGGTCAAATTACACACACACACACACACACACACACACACACACACACACACACAAAGGAGACCCCTACCCCATGTGGATGTGACCCGATGACCCTGCTGTCACACACAGTGCCCATCTGCCACAGAGAGGCACAGAGGGAGGGGACGGGGTGGGGAGAGAGGTTGTCTTGAGGGAGGGGGAGGTTGGATTTTGGAAGGGGGGAGGCAGGGCTGTGAGGAAATGAAACGGGGGTGTGTTGAAGCACAGGAGAAACCTGGAACAGAGAGAGAGGGAAAGAAAGAAACAGTCTTCACGGTAAATTTTCAGTTTACTTTTGCACAGATGTGCTCTTTGAAGCCCCAAGAAGTTTTAGTGGGTTTGACCCTTCTCTCTTCTTTGTGTGTGTGTGTGGTTTTCTCTCTCTTTACATTACAACACACAGACACAATCACCTCAGAATATTCCTGTTGCCTGGGGACGGTATATCCAGAACCTCCTGCCTGCTTGTCTCTTTTAAACCGGAGCTGTCTCCGGCCTCCTATGGTAAATAAAGAAAATAAAGGGAGCAGACTGACTGAGTACTGCTGACTGACTGAACGTAGAACAGATGAGGAGCAGAGAGGCAACAAAGACATCACAAAGAGGCACAGGATGGCTGATGGGGGGGTGGGGGGAGTTCAAAATATATGGAAAAAGTGCACCTGTACTTGTGGTGTGGGATTAGAACGGCTTAATTCTCCAAGCTTATGAAAACTGAACAAACAGTTCTTATGCTTTTAATGTGAAAAGAATACTCTGACTCTTAGTTAGAGATATGAGTTTGATAGAGTGGAAACTTGTAAATATTAATAGAGAAATCTGTTCCAGTCAAAAGGAAATTTGGATTATTGGAAGTTTTATGGAAACTTTCGGGCGCACGCGCAGCTCGCAAATGAACACCAAGACAGAGTCGATGGGTCTGTTAGGCAGATACATCGTCCGCAGTTACATCGAGCCGTTACTGCTTTTTTTTTATTACATATCATATATTGGCATCCACTGCCAATATGATGGCAGTTCCACTCTGACCACAGCTGCCTGAAAACAGCCTGTAAAACCTGCAATAAAGTTTTATTTTCTGCGCAGGCTATGTTTCATTATTTTACTGTTCAGTTATAGTTTTTGTGAATTAATTTTTTTGCATTAAATGCTAGCTATAACCATGCAGAATATTGGGCAGCAACATCTTTGGTCTCAAAGTGCCAGCTTTTGAAATTCATGCAGAATCAGGTTTAGAGATGAAGGAAAATAGATCAGGGGCTCGCAATAAAGAATGAGAGGGAGAAGAAGGGGGAAAAAAAGTTGGATAAGGCACACAAACCATCCTTGTGGAAGAAAGGAGGGAGGAGGGAAGGCAGTTTGTGGAACAGGAGAGCGGGGGGGTGCAGAGGATATCCAGAGGGGACCAACTGTAGTGGTGTCAGACGGGGGGTTCTGCCAGCGCACATCCTGCCAACGCACCAGGAGCCAGACACACACACACCCTCAGGCCTGGCCTTAAGTGTGTGAACAGCCCTGCCAACTGTATTCTCACCACCTCCACCACTCATCAACCCACAATACCCCCGCAACCCCCGAAGACCCAATCTGGAATCGGTCTACAGCGACAACCCCGATGCCAACTTTGCCCTGCTGCCGCCCTCCCCCTCGATTATTTTAGCGTGTCAGAGACACGGGATGACTGAGCTCTCGACACAAAGACTGAGCGCACATCACAGCGCTCAGAGGTTTAAAAACATTTGGAAGCCGTGAACTGTTTGAGAATATTTGTATTCTTCTGAAACACTGGCGCAAAATCAATCTGGATGTTGTATAATGCTGGGAGCAGGAAGCGAAGAAGAGATTGTTTTCCATGAGCAAGCATTAGCTCGGAGAACCTTTGTGTACACACCTGCAATTCTTTCACTCCCAAAGGTGAAGTGGTGGATTCAGCAGACACATGTACCATTTGCAGCTGATGTCGGGGATTTTTTTTATTCCGCTCACAACCTTTGCTGCGTGCCATCTTGCTCTCATGTTTTCTGCTTTGTATCAAATGCATGCTGTCTTGGAAGAAGTACTTCAAAAGCACATTGTTAGAAATCCCATAATACAACTGGAAATATATCTTTAGCCCAACCCCCCTAGCTCCAAGTGACACTTACCCCTAACCGTCTTAATTCCCTAACCACATTTATGTAAATTCCATTTGTGTGTAGTATGTGTACATAATAGATGCTGCTATCACGCATGGGCCAGACATGGCATACAGATTTCTCTATTAGAGGGAGGCTGATAAAGCTTATATAGAGTCTGGAGATAGGAGAATTTTGAATTGTTGTGTTTATATAGTAGAAGATGAATTTAAGTTGGAAATAATAATAATAATAATAAAAAATCCCTAATTTAAAAAAACAAAACAAATTTTTCCATGGTTATCAAATGACTTTTCAAAGATTTCTCCACTAGTGGTTTGACAAAAAAACAAGTGTGTGGAGCCATGATTTAAAAACAGGCAACACCAGACAAAGCTTCTGTAGCAGGGGTGTCAAATATATTTTACACCGAGTTTCACATGTAGCCCACTTTGATCTTCAGTGGGCCGGCCTGGTGAAAAACCCCTTTTGGCACATTTAATCCCTGAGATATCATAATATAGAAGAGTATATTGTAGTTTTCTACATGATAAAGAAATTATGCAGCAGTAATGAAAGAAATCTGTCAGTGTGACTCTTTGGGTTTAAATTGTAAGAAATAAATGTATAAAATTCTGGTATCTTATGGCCAAGAGTGTCTTCTAACTATAAAGTGCAGAGTTTATGTTAATTCATAGAAAATATCCTATTTTTTCTTCTTCTTCTTCTTCTTCTTTTTAACTAATTACCCCCAAAGAAACACATTTCTTTAGACTTTCTCTCATTTGTTTATTACTTTGTTACCGCAGTATGATTTGCTGTAGGGGAAGTATTTATCAGTAGGACCAGCTGTGAAAACTGTATCCAAAATTTATGCCGTCCTTCACATTTTCCAAAGATGTCCAGTAGTCCAGATCGGAGTCTTTGCCAGACCGATTCTAGCTCCCGGATTTGACTCCTTGTTCTACAGCTATGCTTGTGGCTTCATAAGTAGCTGAAACGCAGAAATGTCAAAAACTACACTTGAGACTGGATCCAAAAGCGACTATGCCCATAGACCGCTGTGCTGAAATGCCCCACCTAACAGCGTTTTTACATCTGGTGCAAAAACTATTTTGGTCACTTTAGCCAATTTATTCCTTCATGACAACTACAAGATGGTACTCATCTATTAAAATTCCTAAATATATATATATATATATATATATATATATAAATCATTAGTTGTAGGGCTGCTATGAGTGACAGGTGCTGGCTAGGACAGTAGCTGTCTGCTAGGATTTACTTCAGCTAATTATGTGGTGTTACTGCATTTTGGAGCATTTTTAAGGAAGTCAAACATTACATTTTGCTGCGGTTACTTCTACGGACAGCACTTCCAAGAAATCTGTCCTCCAGTTTTGCTGAGTGAAACACTAATAGTTAGTTTATCTGTGTTTTTGCAGCACATCGTTACATTCCTAGCTTATTAATCAAGATTGCTAGCTTAAGCTCCTCTGAATGTTGCCAGAATGGGATTTCAAAACCAGTGCCTATCACGTGTCAGGAGGCTACATCCATCTCGTATATAAAGTTTGTGGTGTATAAGATGCTTTGACTTCAAATGATACTTGGGCATTATGAGCATGGTAACATCTGCTAACTAGCATGATGAGAGCAAAAATCCCTGCACAACTAAGCCAGAGGAGTTACAAATGATTTTAAAGGTGACGTAAATATGCAGATCCAACCTTCAAATGGATAATTGAGTCCTTTGATGTACTTTTGGCACGAGGTGAAAACTCAGGGCAGCATAAATGCATTCGGATCCCTCTTTAGGGGAATATCCAGTGCAATGCATTTGGTAGCAGTGAGCAGAAAAACCTATTACCTTACGTACAGCCATGTAGCTCATTAGATGAAAGATGAAAAGAGGAATCTAAATGTTTTTTTTTTCCCTGAATACTGTACAGCTCACAGTGGAGTGAAGCCTAAAAATAAATTCCTAAATACTCAGTCATAATGTTTGTATTACTGGTGCATGTTAGTCAAATGAAGCAAACATGAATTTTTGTATGTTACATAAATTTGTGGTTTGTCTTGTTGTAGCCTGTATCCATTCATCTGCTTTACAGTGTATAATGCGTGTATAATGCATCGGATAGCAGCAAACATAGCACAGAGATTAATGGTTACGTTGACGGTTTTGTTCTTGCGCCAGTTTTAAAATGTATACGCTGAGACGTCTCCACGGCGAGACAAACAAAAGCCGTAATTGCTTTACCTCTGAGGCTAACATCGGAGCAGGCATCCTACAATTTGCTAAACAAACTCCATCCCTTTGGCCTGTAAACGATTTCCTATTATAAACACATGTTGGAGATGAATCACTCTTTAGTTCAACTCCGAGAGAGGACATTTCAGACAAGTTCCCCCTCCTGTTTTCCATTTGGCTGTTTAATTGTCTCAGCGCTGTCAACAGACTATCAAGGTAATTAGCCATGACTGCACAACAACAAAATCAGACAGACAGGAATGAACTGCAGCCTCTGAACATGATACTTACAGAGGGAACGGGTGGGAATGCGGGTGCACGTATGCCCTCACGCATCCGGGCATGGATGTGCAACTGCCACACGAAGCCTCTCGTGCACAGTCATTACCGTGCCCTGAGTACATAGTTCCATGCCACACATTATATTTCCTCCACCAACCATAACCCTCCACCCACCTCCTCCTTAATCCTTTTACCTCTTACAACTCTCTCTCACTCTCTCTCTGACATACACACACAGTTACAAAACCAAAACCTCATTTCCTCTGTGCCTCAAGCTATAGGAGCAGTGTTAATTGTGCGAAGGTGGGGAGTGAGCATGGGTGCGCGTGTGCTTATATATATATATATATGTGTGTGTGTGCGTATGTTAGTCTTCAGGAACATGAGCTTTATAGGTGTGCGCGGGCCTTTGCAACTGTATGCGTGGCTATATGTGTGAGTATGTGTGCGTATATGTGAGATCATTTATTTTAAGTGTGTAGGCAGTCTCTCCTATGCCAGTCTGGGCGTAGCTCCAGGGTTTCCTGCACCACCTGGGCATCTGCGAGTCCTAGTGCCTGTCACTGGGTACCGTCCCAGCTGGAGTGTGTGTTTCGCTGCGTGTACGGGCTTGTGTTTGTGCGTGTCAGCAGAGGATCCTGCCAGAAGCAAACACCATTGTCTTATCCTCTTTGAGCCACGGGGGCTCATACGCAAACACACACAAACTCTCAGACTGTACATCTGGTTCCGACCCCCGTCCTCTTCTCCAGTGGATTCTTCCTTTTTGGGAAAAAACCAGAAAAACATTATCAATAAAAAAAAGACAAAAGGAATTAAGAAGTGTTGGCAAAGAGGGGAGAAGGTGGAGGGGGGTTCGTTTAAATAGCCACCATTAAGTCGCCAATGAAGCTCTTTGTGCCAGCTTGCTTGGACTGTACATACACCATTAGTTGTACAGGCCGTGGTAGACTTAAAAGTACCCCTGACTTAAAGGTCATCTACCTCCATCGAGCAGAGCTAATATTAAATTAGGTCCGCAGCAGTATGTGAGTTTGAAAAGAAGAAGAAAAAAAGCATTCTGGAGAGACAGAGGAAGATATTATATTGACTTTGGAGAGGCTGCTGGGTTTTTTTTGCTCCGCTTGAAACACAACTGAATTTAGAGCTTTGATTTATGTTTTTCAGAGAACATTTCAGTTTTAAAAAATGCAACAATAAAGGATTTCAGGACTGTAAAGCCCTGCAAAAGCCTGGTTAATCCACTATTACAGTTGCAGAAAAATGTAATGGCATATTTTGGCTGAAATACAATCTATTTTGATGGATTTACTGTGATCTGTAATATTGTAAAAATCTACAAAGCACTGAAGCTTTTTTTGTTTTTGGGAAGGTGGGGGCATATTAGTTTGAAACTGTGTGGGTTTTTTTTTTTTGTCCTTGTGATTCTAAACTAAAGGTTGTTCATTATCTCTCCTTTTATTTACCATTCTGTTACTGGGAGTAGGTAATAAAGTTAAGAGATGATAGAGGTAATTGGCAGTTAAGTTAACGTTTAAAATAAATAACGGAGACAATAAAGGCGACACACTACAGAGCGCCAACGCTGCTGTCAGCCGGCTCAGGTAATGCTAACGGCGATGAAAATTAATGACAACAACAAAGGGGGCAGAAGAGAAATAAAAGTGCAATAAAAGAATGTCCTTGATCGTCTTTGTTGGTGAAATTGCCCTCAAACTGATGCATTTTCTCTGGGTGATTACTGGAAAGTGTGTCAAAGCTTCAGCTGTGAAAACAATTTTAGGAGCATTCACGCAGGGGTCAGCAGATCGCTGTGTACCGAAACACTTCAGGGTTGAAACAACACACCCAGCCCTGATACAATAATGCTTCTGGCCTCAGGCAGCCCCCTCCCACCCCACCGCAGCCCAACACACACACAGACATAAACACACACAAACATACAATCCTGTGTTCTCTGCCTCCTGATGCCCCAAGGTTGAAACGGTAAACCTAATCACCAGGTACTCACTGGAGGCAACACTTCTGCACTCAGCCAGCTAATCTCTCCACACTTTTCTTTCTTGTGTGTGTGTGTGTGTGTGTGTGTGTGTGTGTGTGTGTCAGAGGTGGAAAGAGTACTCAAAATTTGTACTCAAGTACAAGTACTGTTACACTGGTTAAATTGTACTCAATTACAAGTAAAAGTACTGGTGTTAAAAAAATACTTGAGTAAAAGTACAAAGTACTGTTCTCAAAAACTACTCAGAGTATTAATTACTTTTTAACAGACTGATGTTTTATTCTGTTGTCAATAGCAGGCATTCAACTCGATTCACCAGTATAAATATTTATGTTCAAAGCACATTTTTCAGATGAACAAGGTATAGAAAGGTAACTTGTTTTGTAAATAAATGTAGATATAAAAGGAGGAATTTTGTTTGTTAAAACAATGACAAAAATGTTTCTGAACATGCGTAGAACCATTTAAACTTTTCCCCATACACTGAACAACAGGCAGGTAAGTGTCTTAAAGTCTTAGCATTTCTTTCACACTTTACTTTCTGAACCTTTTGTTCAGTTTCAGCAAGAGCTGGTTTTCTAAATTAACAGAGGCAATCCGACTTCGTTTGGCAGTGAAGAGTAGACCAGCACAGCTAAAAAGTCGTTCACACGCAGCAGAAGCAGGCAGAGCTGTGTTTAGTTTAAGAGAGAGGTTTTTGATGGCTGAGAAGGAGTGCAGCAGCTCCATGGTGTCTGTGGCACAAGCAAGATAACCATCAAGCTCAACTGCACTTTGCAGCCTTCTGGAGATTGGTCTGGAGAAGAATTCATCTTCATCAGATGACTCTCTTTGCTGATCCTCACTCTCATGCGCTGTCGTTTCAAGATGTTGTTTGATGTATGTCAAGGCTGTAATTGCAAGTAGATAACACAATTTTGTTATTTAAATTTCAGTGATTATTCCTGAACACAAATTTAAAATCGGCAAATTCTCAAAAAGGATTGTTTAGTATTCAGGACAGACCATCAATAACTTACAATGTATTAGGTGAAATACTCACTTAAGCATGTGTTCAAATGTAAAAATACACAAAAATGGGATCACATGAATCCTTACCAGCCTCTGTTACATCTGCTCTGTCAGTCCAGGAAGTCTTGAACTTGGGTAAGAGGACTGCAGCTGCAGCCAACTCTGGATCCTCCATCATCGCTCCAAAACGCTTTTGAAGGCCATTTTGCAGGGCTCTGATGAGTGGCACGCATGTCTTGCTTGATGTCTCCAGCCTGCTAAGTTTGGACAGTAGTTGTTGGATTACTGGCAGGAGCCATCCCATAAAGGAAGTGGACTCAGACTGAAGGATGTTTGAAGCTTTCACCAGTGGCTTCATGGTGGTACAGTACTCCCTTAGGAATGCAACTTCTGCAGGACTCAACCTGTAAGACACAACAACAAAACCCACCATGACTATAATAGGGATCTTCTGATTTAATATTAAGAGTCTGCTCACGTTTTTAACCATCCATTAAGGAAAATTCACAAAATTTGAAACCATATTGGTAGGTGTCCAATTTTACTCACATTTTCACCTTGAACTCCTCACAAATGCTCCTGATGGCATCTTCCCCCTTCTCATCAATGATGCGTATTATCCTTTCAATGGCAAGGTAGGTTGAATTCCATCGTGTTGCATTGGGACGAATGATCTGTAGCTCACACTTGTCCTCTACCACTTCATTAGCCAAATGAGATCGGCCAGTTTTGTTCCAAATGGCCTGGCATTTTGCAAAGGTTGCACGGGAGAGCCTCTTGTAGGTTTCATTCATGCTCTCTGCTAGGGCAGCATCAGTTGTTGCCACAAGGTTTAGCAGGTGACATGCACATCGCTGATGAGGCGGAAGTTGATACTCCAAACCAGAGTCTTCATCAAGATTGCACTTGCCTCATGGTAGTCCCTATGGTCAGTCAGGTCAATAATTTCTGGGTCTGCTTCATCTTCAGCTTCATCTGCATCATTTTGTGCCCCAAACATGTGGAAGGCCTTGACAAAGTTGGATCCACTATCAGTTGTGGTTCTTACAACTTTGCCTCTAATCTTGTATTGGCAATGGATATCATCAAGCGCACCAGCAAGCATGTCAAATGTGTGAGACCCTCTCAATCTTTTGCATGCTAGTGCTGCAGATCTTCTTTCCAGGGACGCTTCCTCTATCCAATGGCATGTGACTCCAAGGTAACTTTTCTGATGAGCTGACCAACAATCAGTAGTGGTAGCAACAAATTTGACTTTATCCAATGCTGCAACCAAAGTCATCTTCATGTGATCAGCAGCTTCACAGATTCTGGCACGGACAGTGGGTCTGGAGATGACTTTGGCTTGAGGTTGTAATGTGGTAACCAATTCTTTGAAAGATGGCTGTTCTACCACTGCAAATGGCTGTAGACCCTCACATATGAAATTGATGACAAGCTTGTCAACAGTTGCTTGTGGAACATGTTTGTTTGCAGCTCTCAACATCAGGTCTGGTAACTTGGCTTGTGTATTTGCTGAGAGCTTGTTTGGTGTGGCTGTGGTCTTTCGCTGTCGAGATGTTGATGCCACAGTGATATTGTACTGCTCAGTCTTCGATGGATGTTTCCTCTGTAGAGATAAATATTATCATACGTCAGGTTCATACATTACTTCATAACATCACTGTGATTAACACTAAAAGAAAACACATTTTTAAAACATTATTCAACTAGACTTGAGCTAATCTTTGATTGTTGAGCATAGTATAAAAGAGTGGTGAATTGGTCAAATTTTGCAGATATATTGCTGTATTTATTCACAAGTGTAAACCAATTTTGAACGATCATTGCAAAAAACATGAATTTCTGTATACATTCTAAGTTCTGTAATATGTATACTATCTGTAAAAAGAGTATCGACCAATGTATCAGTATCTAAATTAACTCCTTTTTATCAGTATCACCCTAAAGTTTTCAGTATTAGTCAGGTCCTAAAAATACTAAGAGAGCAAAATATGTGTATCTAGCAAATCTAATTTAAGAAAAGGGATCACATACACAAAAATGCTGCCCATACAGCTAACAAATAAAACCAATCCACATTATGTTCTTTAAAAAAAGATATCATATTGGGAAACATATAACCCTACTGATTAAGAGCCATGTCACTATGATAGACCTATATCAGGCCAATGATACTGATCAACTGATCCATCAATCGGGCTCTGGTACATGTCAGCTGAGAGCTGGAAGATTAATTTGAGATGCAGCTCAGCACTGTGTTCAAGTTTGTTTGTTTTTTTAAATAGGCCAGCTGATTGTAGGCCTGTGAGTTTTAAATGACTACAAGTTTAATTTATTGTAATGACGGTGGTTATCCAAATAATAAGCTAAAACATTCCTACGAATTGTAGCTCAGTTATGCATGCACACACGCACATTAGCTAGCTCCGTCTTATTTTAATATCAGGCTAACCAATGGCGGTGACAATATCTTAGCCAAACTAGTAACCTTAACACACATGAAAAATAAGAAAGCAATATCATACACGTATAGTTGTAAAACCTCTTACCTCAATGTGTTTTTTTAGATTAGATGCTGAAGTCTTGTAAGCTGAAATGACTGTAGAGGTCAAACAAAGTTTGCACTGCATCTGGACGCTGTCTCCTTTACTTCCTCTGTACACGAAAAATTCCTCCAGGTATAGCCACGGGCACGCGTCCTCCGTCTTTTCTACGTCGTTTTCATGGTTGACAGTGTTGTCCTCTGTCTCCATTTTGGCTTCTTTGTCTCCAAATCTTTCGTCTATAAAGTAGTTTATACTCCACCATTTAGCACCTCCAGACACCTGTGCCTGCTGCTGCAGCGGAGTTTATTCTTTGCTTACGTCTTAAATTGGCGCGGTTGCGATTGCACGGCCTTATTGGCTGCAAAAATGCAGACGAAAGGTTTGAATATTAATTCAAATTGTGGGCGTACTCAGTAGTGACTTTTGATTTTATAAGTAGCGAAGTAGATTACATGGTGTAAGTTGTACTCAAGTATGAGTAAAATTACACACTTGAAAAATTACTCGTAAAAGTACAAGTACCCAAAAAATGTACTTAATTACAGTAACGTGAGTATTTGTAATTCGTTACTTCCACCCCTGGTGTGTGTGTGTGTGTGTGTGGATGTGCGTGTGTTTGTGTGGATCTTTGCATATAAGCAGATGCCCTGCACCTTTGTATGCACAGTAGGGTTGCATGTGTTTTTCATTTCTTTTTCAACTCCCACTCTTGTGTGAAGATATTAATCCTGTGGTGTAGAGCAGCATCAAAGTAAACTGCCAGAGTGGGTGTTAGTGCATGTGTTTTTCCTGTGGGTAAAACTTGCAGTGTTTGTCTCTGTTTACGGCGCGCATCTCTGTTTATACGGTACATAAGTGCCGGGCATTTTTAAACAGAAAACCATTAATCATAAAATAATCATTGTCCAACCGTTAAAGCCATTCTTTTGCTAAATGTTGTTATCAGAGCAAACGGTGCGGCATGTTGATGTGAAATTTACATATCTGATGAAGATGAAAATAATATGCACATGTTTGCGCAGTACATGATAAAGTAAAGCTAAAAAAAATATTAAAAATGACAAAAACTGATTTCACTCCATTAATCAAACTTTTACTAACAGGGCCGCTGCTGTTTTACAAACTCATTAAGTGTACGGCTGGCTTTGAGTGTGACAGCTCACCTGTCTGTGGTTTAGGAGTGTGGTTTACCAGTACTGTCTCCTGTAGTGTGTTGGGAATAATTAATAGATTGTCTTGTTATTTTAGCTGCTTTGCCACAGTGGATCATCCATCTCACCCTATCCGATCTGTACCATCCTCCTTTGTCTCTTTTATCCAGCTTTACTACATCCACGAGTCTTCTCTGAAAACTTCCTGTTGTCCTCCAGCCTGGCAGCTCCATCTTCAACACCCTTTGTCCAGTATACCCACTATCCCTGCCCTAACTTGTCTCTCAAAATTAGTCTCCAAACCGCTCAACTGGAGCTGTACCTCTGATGCACTCAATGCATTCCCCCCCAAAATTGAGATTTTGTGTAAAATGAAAACCATATCAAATGTCTAAATGCAAATGGTTCACAATTAAATCATAAATATTAGTTCATTTTCAATTTGATGGCAGCAATAAGTCTCAAAAAAGTTGGGATGGGTGCAACAAAAGGCTGGAAACAGAAACAGGAAGGTTGCCTGTTCGAGCCCCGGCTCGGGACAGTCTCGGTCGTTGTGTCCTTGGGCGAGACACTTCACCTCCCGCCTACTGGTAAGGGCCAGAGGGGCCGATGGCGCGATATGGCAGCCTCGCTTCTGTCAGTCTGCCCCAGGGCAGCGGTGGCTACAACTGTAGCTTGCCTGAGAGTGAATGAATAATTGAATTGTACAGCGCTTTGACGGCCTCGAAAGGCTCTATATAAATGCAATCCATTATTATTATTAGAATATTGTTCCTCAGTGTAAAACTGGTAACACTTTGAATCATAACCATCAATAATAATAAAAATAATCAGATTACATCCTTTTTTCTCCACCGAGACGATCTTAAACTGTGTACTGCATCTATTCCAACAGCACGTCTTTATAATACAACACTGTGGGTGAAAAACTGGCCTGTGTGCAGTTCAGACCTTTCGCTGTCTGAAAACATTTGGTGCATGATGGAAGGCCCAGGACTGTTGAACAACACAGCGATACAGTGGTTAGCACTGTTGCCTCACAGCTAAAAGGTCCTGGGTTCATCTCTGCCTTTTAGCTGGGGTGCTTCTGTGTTTAGTTTGCATGTTCTCTCCAGATCCAATGGCTTTCTCACAAAAAGGTTAATTGGTGTTTCTAAATTGTCCATAGGTGTCGGTGGTTATTAGTCTGGTGACCTTTCCAGGTTGTACCCTACCTCTTGCCCTATGGTAGCTGGCACAGGCTACAGCAACTGTAAGTGGACGAGAATGGATGGAGATGTGAAAATCATCTGTTTTTATTTAGATTTTAAAAAACCTCCCAACCTTTTTGGGATTACACTTGTAGATTAAGCCACAGCTAATATGATTAATGCATAAATATACCCAAATTTCTCATTTGGGGGACACTCATATGGATCATGCTGTTTTAAGTAAACCCAAGAAGCTGTAGGTATTTAATAGATTCAGGAGAAAGTCTCAGACAGAGAAATGTATAGGGAACAAACAGAACTTTAGTGCTTTTGATTGATTTTGTTTTACTAAACCTGCATTAGGTAAGTCTAATTAATAACCCCTTCGAGACAGGCGTCCCCTTCCCCTCTGTTTAGACAGACGTTGGGTTCAATATGTGAAAAAAAAGACCTTTGATTAAGACTTTCAGACTTGCCTATTGTTCTAATAAACGTTGGTCTAGTAAACTTTACTTTATTGGGAGATTTGTTTGGATGTAAGAGTGAAGGTGAAACTATACACAGAGGTGTGCTTTTTGCAACCCTGTTAACAACACTGCCTTCTGAAGAGTTTTTCACTCTTGTCCCATCCACTCTTTCTACGAATTTCTCTTTAGCATGACATTTATTCAGGAGTTATAAAGTAGCATCCCATGGTTGAAACAGTGCTGGTAGGGTGTGAATAATGACATCTTTGGCCATTAAAATGTCCTGAACACGTCCAGCTAACTGCATAAATATATGTTTTACAGTGCATGCGCAATGTAAATGCTTCAATTGCCTGTCCTAATGTGTGCATAAAGTATAGGCTCTGGTGGCAAATCTTTAAGTATATGCCTGTGCAGCAATATAAATACATGTGTGTGAAAGTGCAGCGTGTGTTATGTGTGTATGAGCATGTGTAATATCTTTGGGGATTCAGCAGGGATCCCGCGAGGCTGATTAGCGGACCCTACAAAATGTCATTAGGATGTAATGAAAAAGCAGCCCTGGTGCTAATGCATAATAAAGTGAATGGGCTGTGACATTACCGCAGCGTCCAGACCACGCCTGTTGGCACATCAGCACTTCATTGGTTTGCTGGCGAATGTGTGCGCAGGAAGCCCACATCAAATATCTGAGGAAAAGATGACGGAAACAGAGTGAGCGCTGACAGCACGCCAACATTAGCGTGAGAGAGAGAAAGAAAACGAGAGAGAAGGGAAGGGCTGAGTCGGGCCTTCACACTAAAGCCACACTAATGTGATTTTTTGTAAAGTCTCCAGTCATATTACCGGGCTTGAAGATTCATATGTGACCATGTCAATGCAGGTACACACTGGCGGAGGTTTGGTGGCTCAGTTGAACTGTAGAATTTACCACACAGCTGCTGTTATACACAAGAAGACACGGAAAACCTGCAATTCTTTAGTCTATTCAAGACTCAGTCTTTGTTTTGCTCAGGAACACTGCAGTGAAGGACACACAGAGTCTGATAAGATCAAATCCAGACTAAAACACAACCAGTTTTCCAGCTAAACAGGGTCAGCGGCATATCCAGAATTCCCAGCTAGTGTGAGCTTTTAATGCAAACCTATGTTGAATCAACTTAGGGTTTTTCAACTGAAAACTTGAATCTGCTAAAAGGTTTGTGCGTTCACCTTTGCCTTTATTCGTGTGCGTGTGTACGTGCAGCTGTGCTCGGATATGCGTCTGTGTCTCGACCTCATGGCTGAGCCACGTTTTCCACGAGTGATATCAGTAGCAGAGCCAAAGAAAGTGCTTTGGTTCAGTGGTTGATACAGTAATCACATAGAGGGAGAAGTAATAACTGTTGAATATGGCACCGTTTAACTACTGCGGCCTTGACTTCACTATTGACTGCATTAGAAGTGTTGCGTTTAGCTTCGTTGTGCTCTTGTGTGTGTGTATGTGTATACGTTCGTGTGTGTTACGGACTTATGAGCCGTTCTGTGGAGAGCTGTGAGTAGTTACTTATTGTGGCAGCTGTTAAATGTGAGAAGTGCATGAAAAAATATCCCCATCGCACGTTAAACGGCTGTCTGTCTTCCTTTTCCTTGACGGAGCCCCCAGTGAAGGGCAAACGAGGATGCGTTTGAATTCACCCCCCCTTCCCCCTTTTTTCTGTCACAGCGACATCTCTCTCTTTCTAAGTCCCAGAATGATTGAATATTTACTCTCATTTAATGTTACTGTCCAAAAGACAACAGGCAGCCGAGACACATATACACAAACTCGCGAATCTTCACACACACACACACACACACGCAGTCTAGTCTACCCATTTAATTAAGCACTCTATGAATAATTCAGTTTGAGCCTCTGGGCTGAAGATAATTATAACGATCAGGATAATAATGTTTATTTTGCTTTTTATTGTATTAAGACATCAATATCTCTGCAGTGCAGTGTGGACAGTTTGCAGCTACACTTCTAATGCCTGAAGCACAACATCTAATATCCGAGTGGCAGAGTGTCTGTCTTTGCGCGTGTGTAAACTTTGTGCGCGTGCGCGTGTGTGCGTGCTTGACGCAGAAGGTGGTGCTTGAATATATGAGCGTGATTCTGAAGCTGTTAGAATTTGCTCTCCTTTCAGCAGGACACAGAGGCGAATGCAGATGCCGTTTACATTTGGTTTCATGAGTGCAACTTTGATTGGTGTCAATAGTCCCGAAGGTCACGGGTACAGTCCTGGCGCGACGCAACCTTGAAAGCCACGACTGTTCTCATTCCCGGCAGAAGTATCAGGACCCATAATCCTCGGTTTAGCAGATCAATAACATATAATGTGATTACAGTTGAGCTCACTGGGCACAGCAGCTGCTCTCCACCCTATGTGGCTGCTGTCAGGTTCTGATTAGTCAATGATTGTCTATTCTTTGCCGGGTATATGGAATCAGCACTCTATTCGCTGTCACTGTATAGTCATTGATTAACCCCAGGAACAAATGTGGGAACAGTGATTGTGCCGCATTGTTGGTCTGCACTCTGGATTATTGCGACACACTGGGTAGCCTTTACCCAATGGGTGCAATTTGCTATTCTTTCTGTGGATTATTGTGAATCTTTTCTTCTTCATTCTGCAGCCGAGAGGCTGGAAGAAATGGAATGACACAAAAACGAGTCCTGATATAAATTCGATCTTGCGATGTACTTGTGTTTGGAATGTACTGTAGTTTTCTGCTATTCTGCTAGCTACTGTTTATTATTGCCTTTATCGCCGTAGGCTTAACCTGCTGAATTTAAAGTCACGCTAATCTTTGCGTCTGATAGATTTGCTGTCAGAATTATCCTTATCTGTCTATCCGTCTGACCTCCGATCCATAATACATTCACATTTATCATCAGCTGTCTGTCACAAACACAAGCACACACACATAAATCCACAAATGCACATCGCATTTATTCTATTTGGCCCGAGATCCTTAGAGTCTGCAATTGATCCTTCTCGCTGTCACCCTTCAAAGCTCCAGGGTGTCTGTCCAGACTCTCAGCCTCTTTAAGAGGCCTGGCCCAGTGACGGCCTCTCCCTCTGGGCTTCAGCAGAGGGAAAAGTCCATCTGCAGAGCTGGACCTACCAGAGTTAACCCATCAGTCACTGTGGCTGATGGATGGGCCAGACAGACAGAGAGGTTGTTGGGGTACATGTAGACACACACAAACCCACACAGGCAAACGTGTACGGAGGCAAACCAAACAACAGATTGACAGACTACAGACTCTCCCTGTGTGCATGCATGTGTGTGTGTGTGTGTGTGTGCGAGACTGTGTGTGTGTGTGCGGGTGATGTAAGTCTAAGAAACTTGAGAAACTTTCAAGGGCCTCTTGTGTCCCCTCAGTATCTACCTCATTTGATTAGTGGCCTTAAGGGGTCCTGTGGATCAATAACATACTTTGGTAGCCCCCTTAAGCTCTGCACACAAGCACACTCAAACACACACACGCACACACACACGCACAGCGCTCTGCAGCAGTTCATTTAGGCCGAGCCGTCAATCATCATAGTGTGGAAGGGTCCACTCTGGCCTTGCCTATCTAGGGCGCTGGATGGGGGTTAGGTTGGTGTGCATATTATGTGTCTGCCTCATCCATCTGTCTCATGCATGCACCTACCAATTAATTCATGCTTCTAGTTGTGCCTGTCAATAATGGCAAGTCAATTTGAGCTGGTGGGTCAATATTAATAAGTCTGACATCACAAAGGTTTTTCTTGACCATTCAAATCTCATTTAACTGGGAAATAAAACCCGAAAAACATATCTATCAGACTTTGTACACAGGTCAACCACTGGAATAGACTGGATAATGCCACTATCCAGTGGAACTATACAATCCCTCACCAGTGAATTGCAGGCTAACTGCTGTGCTCAAGGGCACTTTGACTTTAATTGTGGAGGGAAGGTGGAGCATTTTATCATCCAGATTTTCCCATGTGGTCCAGTAATTGGAATGATTGGAACAAAGGAACCATTAGGCGACCACCTGCAGCTTGATGAAGTGTGTTAAAAATATTAAATAATAAAAAAAAAACAGCAGCTTTTTACACGTTGCGTACTCAAATAAACACAACAAAGGCTTGTGTTTTAATTATTCCACACTGTCCGCTTTTAGAGTAGTTTGCAATACAAAGTCTAATATTTTGCTCTAAAATAACTAATTGAGACACATTTTGTGACAAGTTGCAAAATAAAAAAAATTTATCCCACTTTTTGATTTCCACTGGGACCGTGTTGACTTCATATTCATTATTAGCGGTTGCAGAGCTGTTATTATCTCTCATCCTTATTTTGGCTCTTCAAAATAAGGTCAGGGATGAGCAACAGTGAGGCAGGTAAGCAGTACCTTCATATTTTGTGATGAAAAGTATCAATGTTAGTGTAAAGCGGGAGCTGAATGAAAGGTTACCAGGTTATTGTGCCCGAACGACTAAATATGTGACAATTAAAAGGAGCTTTTACTGTCATGTGAGAAAGAAATTTGTGAAAAACTACCCATGATCTCATAGCTTGGAAAAACTTTACCAGTTTATCACACAGTCGCTGAGTAATTTTAGTCCACGCTTCCATACAATATTCCTTCGTTCACTGAGATTTTCTTGCATTGATTTATGCACAGCTCTTTCCAGGTCACACCACAGTATCTGAACCAGTTTGAAGTCTTTTGTTACCTAGTTTCAACCAAATGTGACCTCTTATTTGACTCTTTTTGACTCCTTACTGATTGTAAGGTACCCAAGTATCCTGGTTGAAAAACAAGCCCAAATCATGATCCCTCCACCACTGTGCTTGACAGTTGGCTTGAGATGTTGGTGCTATGCTGGCTTATTCAGATGCAACTCTAAAAAAAAGTGGATTTCTCTTTGCAACACTTCAAAAAATATATATAATTTTTCAGTCTTTTTCTCATTGTGTTGTCATGCAATGTAACAAATTTAACATAGTAACAGGCCTGTAGAGTCTCAGATGTAGTATGTATGAGTATTGCAGGGGTGAATTTGCTGGGATGCTCACTCCTGTAACACAGCTCAATGCTCCAGTCCCACAACAAGTCAAAACTTCTTCTGTTACAGTGGTGCTCACTCTTGCTGATGATCAATTACTCAAATGCATTTGATTAGTTAGCACTTGACTGCTACTTACCTGAAGCAATAAGGGTGTTTTTCACGCGATTGCAGTCCTTTTTCCTTGAAAAATGAAAAATGTATTTTTCATATCACTGTCCCTATAATAATATCTACCCCTTTAAGGCCTATAATTTCAACAAAATGAATTGTATGGTAAAGAAATTTTGCTTAGAGGGAAAGAGCCTAAGGAAAAGGATCTTTTACAAAGACAAATCTAACAGGAGAAATGGGATAATATCTGGGAATGGTTAAAGACTGATTTTCATAATCAGTGACAAATTTGTGTTTGTGACAATTTGCAACAGTTTGGGACAATCGGTGTCACACGCATTTTATTTATTTATTTTTTTCAATACAGTCAGATTAAAATTCAAACTAAAACGTCATCCCAACGGAAACCCACATCAGGCCTAAGCATGTCACAGGGGTGGGCATCATTCCTAATTGCCCTTTTGCTGCTCTGTGTGGCCTTCCTGTCCAAGCTAAATAGAAATAGAGTGTTCGACAAACAGCCTGTCCGCCCACGGGCGTTTGTACCAACAACCTCGTGGCAGACGCCACAGCAGCTGGACTAACCCCTGCACACTCAATTTCACACAACACACACACTTAAACGTACATTGTCACCTTCCCCAGGGTGCTCTTCAGCCAACGTGCCCTGATACAGAAACACAGCCCACCGCCTACGCCGCTGTCACTCACCGAGCTCCGCCCGGCTACTTTTCATTCCCACGCACACACAAACGCAGTCGTCGGCCACCCACACGTGCCAGTTAGCCCTCTAATGAGGCGGCACGGGTGGTGTTGTGTTCTGCTGTCCCCCCTACATCCACCGACCCGCTCCTTGGGGATGGTCAACCTGTCGGCGCGTTGGCTTTATTCCCGCCCACGCAGACTGCCCGATGGACCTCTTCACCTAATTGTCGGCCTGAATTACCGACTGACTGATCGTCTGGATGACTGACTGGGTAAACATGTAGCATGCTGGGATGGCGTGGGTGTGGGAACTTTAAGCAAAGCATGGGGGATGTAAACCGGAGTGTGAATGGATGGATAGCACAATCGCTAAAAGACTGGGCAAACACACATCACTAAAACATTTACATTTTTATATTCAGAATCATTTGTTTTTCTGCATCTTGTAACAACTGCTGAGTACTTTGTGGCTGCTGCGTATGCATTCTTCAACACCCTGTTGGTGTTTTTTCTACAGTCCTTTGGTGGTTTGGTGCGAAAATGTCTGATTTATTCTGTTCAACAAGTTTCAAAGATCTTTTTTTGTTTGTTTTCAGAAAATAATGATTACAAAACCAAAGAAAAGCAGCGTTTGCTCCGTTTCCCTGCTCTTTAATTATCTATAGGAGATGTTGGCATAGCAGTGTTTTTAAGTGTGATAGTGAATGCTAACACTGGCAGAATGTAATACATCTGTCTGCTCACTTCATTTTCCTCGCAATAACAATGCTACCCACTTCCCGCTCTCGCACTGTCAGAATAACAGCGGGGAGTTATCAGACCTAGAAGCAACAATTAAAACCAAATGAAACTTCACTGCTTCCTACGCAAAGCTGATGGACAGTCACTGCAGCACCGGCTGATATGCATCGCCTGCCTTCCTCTTGCTTTGAGCGACTCCGTGGTGTCATGTTTGTGTTTGCGCGAGTGTGAGACCGAGGCCGGTCCGTCGCTGATGATCTTCCATCGCGAACACGGCAGCAGCCCGAACACTCAACTGCACAACTGTTAATTTCTCTCTCAGTGAATAAATTAATAGTTCATAAATAAGCGAATAAATTAAAGAATGGATGGGAGGAGAGAATGGGAGGAGAGGAATGGGGGCAGGAAAAACTTTCTCATCAGAAAAATTTAATTTCTCACTCCAACACCCACGAGAATGGGGGGAGGGAGGACTGGGTGGCGGGTAATGGATGTGAGTGCTCACGTATGTGTGTGTGTGAGAGAGAGGGAGCAAAAGGATTCATTTTAAGGTTTTTTTTATATCACACCCTTCTGAGCGCTGACATGTTTGCATGTTTTTTTTTCTCTTTCCAAGATCAACATCTGCGCCTGTTATTGACAACACACAGCCACAGATAGCCGACAGAGGCGGTTTCTTCATTAATTATGATGAACCGCGATGTTGGTGCATGTAAATTTTCTTTAATTCAGTTTGTGTTGATAACAATAAGTTAATATGAAGTTAAGCTGATGTAGCCACTCCTCCAGTTCACCTCAAAGACCTCGGGTGAATATAAAGCAGAAGAAGCTGGTAGAAAGCAGCGGAGACCGTCCGCCGCCGCTTCAAACCACTTCAGAACGCACATATGCACAAATTATAAAGGTCAGACGTCCAGAAGAGCAAAGATCTCTTCTCTGAGCAGTAATAAACCCACGGCCGGAGTCTGCTATCTGCTGTAGGAGATTTCATTTTGTGATAACAAACAATACAATATTTACGAACAATAATTACGGAAGCTGTTGTGCACGTGGACGAGTGACTTTTTTCAAGTTTTCGAAAAACATTAGAAAAATAAGTTAAATTTGGGTGCAACACAGGTGTTAATGAGAAAACGTTTAGGCTGTCTTTGCTTTAACTCAAATCTTTACATAACATAGGTCTGTTCTAGTTCCCCTTTTCCGTTACCACCTACTCGGCTTGACTTGACGTGACTCGACTCGACGTGGTTTTGGTCGTTTTCCATTCAAATTAAACAGCAAGGCGGCCTGAAAGTCCCATGACTTCTCTTCTATGTGACACAAAGACAACGATGCTATACCTGCTGCTGGACTGATGGTATTTGTGTGCGTTTCGTTGGACCACGGTGTTGTTGTGTGTGTCACCATTTCCCTTGTTGTTGGGTTTCAAAACTGACGGGTTTGATTCTTGTTAACCTAATGGAAAACAGCCGAAAGTAAATGTAGTCGAGTCAAGTCGAGTGGGTGATAGTGGAAAAGAGATCTGACAGGTTCCAGGGTTTTGTGTTGGAATTTTAAAGTTTCAATGATAATTCAAGGGCAGCACGGTGGTTAGCAGTGTTGCTGCACAGCAAGAAGGTACTGAGTCTGTGTGTTAGCCCTGCGACAAACTGATGACCTGTCCAGGGTGTACCCCGACTCTCTATGACAGCTGGGATAGGCTCTATGATATATTTTTTACTTTGTATCCTGTTTGGGTTTTGTTGTCATTCCAACTTTGAGGTTTCATCCATATTGTATTATTGATATTGAGTTAGTGCTTTGATTTTATTGTTATGCCTTCTTCTGCCCTATTTTGTGTGCAGGGTAAGAACAAGTCTACTCGGATAGTAGTGAATGAGGCCCAATAAATGTGCTTCAGAGCATCCTAGTATTCCATCTGAATGTCGCAGCTTGTCGTAAGACAACGTAGAAGCTGGAGGAGTGATAAGTGCAAAACAAAATTCAAATGATTATTATTAGTCACTGTAAAGCTGCACCGATTTATCTATATGTGTATATAGAAAGTGAACTGCATTGTGCAATGTGATGTGATAGAGCACTGGAGCTTCCGTGCTAACATGCTGCTCATCATAGTAGTTGATGAAATATTCCTCCACATGTCTGGAATATAAAATCTACTGATAAGGTCAGACAGAGTTATGTGAATCAGCTTTCGGTGCAGCAGTAGCTGCTGAAAGAAGGTTGGCAACAACAATAACAGCTAGCAAGAGCGGCGCTGCCATAAATTGAATACGATGACTCGAGGTTTGGGTGGTGGCTGGATTTTTCTCCGCTTTCAGTGCGGGGCTGCTATGTTTTTTAGCCGGTGGCTAGTGTGTATTTATCAGCAAACGTGATTTGCAGCAGTAATACTTTAAACTGAGTAATATGCAGTATGACTAAAGTCCTGGATGATGGATAGTGTGTTTCAGCTTATAGCGCCGTGGCAGCCACTGGTGAATAACTGCGGTTAGCAGCATCAATAGGTCATACTAACGGCAGTAGCGAACGGTGTATGCACAGAGATTAATGTGTAAAATACATCACTCTGTTTTGCTAATGTGTGTGTGTATTGTAGGTGCATAGTTGGCCCTGTACAAAGAGTGAAGCTAATGATGAACAGCTGTTGATCAACTCCTGTGAGTGGCACTAATGGCCTCATGTTCCTGCCCGACTGTGTTATGAGCTCCATTTTTAGCAGCTTGTCTACTTAGAATGCAAACAAGTTTAGCTGCATAAAGTGCTCTCAACTTTTTGGCTACTTGCTTTCTTTTGTTCTTTTGGACTCTTGACCTCTCTGTTCGGTATAAAATGTCACAGAAGACCCGTCATTAAATTCTGATGAATTGAACTTTAACTGTGGTCAATAGCCGCTAAACATGACCTGAGTTTTATGCCCCGAGCGTGAGCGTGGTCGCATAAGGTTAATATGCCTCGGTGGGCTTTCAAGATCCGATGCCAAGAAGCAGGTAAAAGTCCACCTGCAGTTTACAACGCTGTGGCCAAAAAGTTTGGGGACTGGTGTAAAAATTTTAATAAAATAGGATGCAGTAGCTGGTGAACAATTCAAACCCTGTTTAGGAGAAAATGGCACAAAGATAATATATCAGATTTGGAAAGTGACACGTTTTATTGTTGGCTGAAAAATACATGCACGTTTTGAATTTGAGTCAACTGTGTCGCGTCAGAGCTCTGAAGACAAGGCAGGAAGGCCAGTTTAGCACCAGAAGGGTGATGTTCAGTGCTAGCTGGCTTGAGAAAAACCGCACAGTTTGCGCTGGTATAAGTTTACTGCAGGGCTTCATTTTGCAGTACTAGTATAAAATGCAGAGACTTGATAGCCCACTTTGAGCATGTCTGAGAGCATTCTTATAGATTATTTTAACGTCAAATGTCTGATCTATGCTGGACACATTAACCTTGTCTAGAGCAGGTTGTGTGTTCAGCATAAGTAACCTTGGTGATCTAGCCAGGTAAAAAGAAAGCTATCTTCATGACATTGACAACTCTAGCTTTAGGCTCAGCATACCTGACTTACCCGACATATCCATTAATCACGCTTCGTAGTACAACCCTCAGGGCTGTTACACTACATTGGTCTGCTGAAATAAGCAAAGCTTTCCCTGGAAAAGACATCGTACCGATGGAAGCCGCGTGAGTTTCATGATCATGCACCTTCTAGCTTATTTTGGAAGATCAACCGCTAGAGAACTTTATAAGAGAAGGATTGGTACGAGCCAAAATTTTAAGCGTTTTGGTTTACTGATCCTGATCTTTCAATTAACTAAGAAGGTGTAGAAATTGACTAAAGATCATCATTACGTGTCCCTTATATCTATTTGTAACAAAGCTAAATCCCCGTCTTGTTCTGCAGGCAGGTATGGTGAATCAAAGAAGCGAGACGCTACTAAAACGTAGTTTGTTTATGACTTTAACGAGAATAGGTCCTCATTTTTGATTAGCTACCTATCAAATAATAATGTGCCGGCATCCGCAATGTGTGATAATGCGTGTGGTTTAGAATTTGTAATATGCAAAAGCTGATTTCCCTTGCTAGTCATTAGTGTTTCCAATAAAGCGCGGATTGGCCCAGTGCTGATACTTGGCCAGCCATTTGGGCTTAAGGATGACTCCTTTGGGTTGGAACATGGCCACGCTGGTGAACAGCTATGTTGGTTTGTTTGTTTTGATCCACTCCTTTGCACAGCATGCTGTTTGGAAGACTTTCCCCAGGATTACATATACCCTGAAAAGTAGATTACTACACTCACTGGATTCCAACCAAAGACTGCTGAGGTCTGCTAAGACTACTCTGATTCAATTATTTATTCTGGCGCTGCTTTTGGATGTGGGCTGTGCGACTGAGTGAAATCCCGAGAAGACGAGCCTCTTTTAGTTTTCATTGTCCTTAAGCACAAATGATTGTATGAAGAGAAAAGCACCTTGAACGCGCTACAGTCAAAATAAAGGAGTTGGATTACTCAGTTAGCCAGATAGCTGTGGAGAAAAAAGCCACAAATAATGGTTTTTGGGGGGATGATTTGTAGCCTTGCCCAGTGATGACCTTTTTTTTGTTTGTTTTTTTAGAACATTGCTATCTTTGGCTTTTTTTTCCTTCTTTGCAACGTTTCCAAACTTTTTCTCTGTGCGATTGTCCCGAATGTGCCCTTGAAGAGAGCAGCCGACAACAGACGCTGCAGCAGAAATCCTCCCTGTAAAAGTGTTTTTAATTATTAATGCTGGCCCTCCATACTGGCACAACTCCAGGCTGCCAGTGGACAGCCACTACATTTCACTCACTCACTGCCATGAATTATTCTCACACTCTCATACACGTCCGTACACAGGCACATGCATGCAAGAACAACGTGAAAGCCACAGTAGGCATATGGAAGTACATGCACTCGCCGGCCTGAGGAAATATGACCATTGCATATGCATTAAAAAAATATCATGACGCAGTGCACAGCGCTAAAATAAATCCTAATGGAGTATTTATTATGTAAGCATGCGTGCATGAATGTACAGAAGCAAGTACGCACGTTGTACGTTATCTGACGTATCGCACACACACACGCGCGCTCACACTTCACCAGACGCACAATGGCTCTCCAAGCACACACGGGCCATTTGCAGTATTTCTTCTATTCAGTGTATTCTGTCCAGCTGTCAGCGGGCTGTCAGTGTGCTCAGTTGCCAGGCAAACAGCCCCACCTCCTCCCAATAATAAAATATGCCTTTAAAATGTCACTCGCTCCCGAAAGAGCAAAAGCAGAGGCAACAAATCGATTCACATTAGTTGTTCAATTGACTTTGGCTTGAACTTAGCTCCTACTCTCCCTTTGCCTCCATTTCCCTTTTCTTACTTTCTTTCTTGCCAGCTTTCTGGCCCTTGCTCTGTCCCCTCCTTGACACTTGCTTTTTTTTAAAAATTTTACTTTCTTTTTTTCTTTTTCACCCCCGGTTTACAGCTTCACAGATCTCCCCACCTCCTCTCTCCTCCTTCTCACTCCATTTTCACCTCTCCTCTATTTTCTCCCCCAGCTAATCTAAACAAATAAATGCAGCGGCGGGCGCCGGCAGCGGCTTCGGGCGCAACTCCTATTCACTCTTCCCGCCGACCACCACCGTGGCAGCACTCATTTCAATTTTCACCTCGTTTTAGACTTATCACATTGACATCATTAAGGCTCCCTCTCAGCGGCGCACTCATTCGTTATCCTCTCCATTTTACACCTTTCTATCTGTCTCTCTCTCTCTGTCTGTTTGTGTGTGTCTCCCTTTCTCTCCCCTCTTCTCCCTCTCCTTATCTGTCCCGCTCATTGTCAGAGGATTTAAAAGGCTCTCTATTTGAGAGCAGCGAGTGTCTGAGCTTTGGTTTTTCATCCCAGTGACAGAAACCTGTTGGAGCCTCCTTATTCAGAATGAAAGAGTGAGACGTTTTTGCCTTTTTAAAGGGGGTAGCTGGAAGCCGCGTCGAGCTTGTAAAGCTGAAAAAGTGACACACGACTCGTTCTGTTTGTTCATTTCAGCGGGGATAATATTTCTTTCCACAACGCAACACAGCAGCAATATTTCTATTATAACTTAAAGGCTGGGGTAGGCAGAAATCTAAACAAGGTAAGCAAACAAAATGAAACATTTGAAAGGAGAGAAGCCTCCTCCCAGCCCCTCCACCAAATAAGCATGGGTGCTGAGCACTGGCAGGGTTCGAAGGTCACTTAATGCATCATATCAACGCATTCACTCACATCCAGCACACCTGATTGTTTCTAAAGCCTGAAACCAGGACCAGGACTTTCTCTTTGCAGCACTCTGAGTATAATATGTTGAAAGGTTACCAGGGACTCTTAATGAAATGACACTCTAATACCACATTGCCCAACCCAGAGGAGTTTGATTTGTATTTAAGCCTCGGTCTGATATCTAATATTAGTTCAGTGAAAGTAATCCTGTATCAGCGAACAGCTGAGACCCATTATCAGTGCCCAAAGAGTCTGTTAGGAGATTAGCAGATCAATCGGAGATTGATCGAAAGAGTTTTAACGTATTAATCATTTTAAGCGTTTAACAAGCCGGAGTGTCACATCCTCTTATTTCAGCTTCTCAAACATAAAGAAGTCGTAATTATTTCTGAATATTTTTTGGAATTTGGTCCTTGAGCATTTTGAGGCCATTGCCTTGGGTTTCTCGGAATTTGTGGTGAGCAGTTTCATAACATTTTCTGATATCTTGAGGACTAAATTATTATCAAAAGACCATCTCTGAGGGGGAGATTGGATGCCCTTGGGATGCTCGAGAGAACAGAAGCCCTCACAAATGGGCAGACGTCTCCTACAGAGGAAGAGAGCTTTAACAGAGTTTAGTGCTGCACAACCACAGCAAGAGTGTTTTATGATGGCACTTTGCAACGCTATAGCCAACAGCGGGCAACATTCACACATCCCATTTTGGCAAAATTCAGATTAGGAGAGTAAAATTGAAAGTATTAATTAATCCCTGTAATGAAGCGTATCGTGTCATGTGACTGGCCCAGAGCTCCTCCTGCAGCACCGTGTTGTACTCCGCTCGTATTGCGCGCACACTCAGAGCTATATGTTTGCCTGACTACTTGCACTAGCTTATCTTCCAGCCAGCAGCATCTTGTTATCTCCAACGTGAAAATAAAGTCATAATGTGTTGTACTTTATTCCTCTTATCTTACTGCAGTGTTTTCTCAACATCGGATCGGTTTTGCCGCAGCGTTATCTTACGCTGCTGTCCGCAACAGAGAAAAGGCTGTTGGGTCTCTGAACCCAGTGTCTTGTTTGGCCCAGCTCTGCCTTCAGCTTATCTGAACACCAGTGTTTTCACAGACGGTGTTTGACACGGAGGACCCCGTGGTTGGCTTGGTCGGAGCTGATAGGTCAAAGGTCGAGTGAAGTGAAACGGGCAGAGGGCGAGGTCGGGAGAGAGGAAAGAAGCGAATACAGGCCACGGAGAAAGGAGGTGGAGGTAGGTTAATACCCCTCTGAAAAGGAGGACAGAGTTAATATCCCCTGTGCTTTAACCCTGGGCTAAGCTAATATGGCCTTTCCTAATGAACAACAGTGGCCCACATCTGCATTGTTAGCTAGGAATCTGTGCTGCCATCTTGGATCAATTTGAGGGCAAATAAAATCTGAGTGCCAGGGCCATTTCTGGGTCCCCGGTGTCCTATTTGCCACACCGCAGGCTTTCACAAGCAGGGAGTCAGAGTGTAAGACTATGCCTTAAGGGAACAAAGTGAAAGCTTTTACACACACACACACACACACACACACACACACACACAGAGCTTGGAATAGGGTGCGGTCCTGCGGTCAGTGCCGGGGTGGTGCGTGGAGCGAGAGAAGGTACAGGTTACAGGCCGGTGGCGACAGTGGCAGCGCCGCGGTGAGCCTTACGAGCTTGGCGTCGTGCACCCAGCGTGTCGTACCTCCCTGCCACGAGAGCCCGTAAAGACGCTTTAAAAATCCAACAGCCTTTCGCAACAGGAAACTGAGGTTTGGTGATGGATTTTTTTCCCCTTCTTTTTATAAACATCAAAACCAGCGAGTCCTAATTAGCATCCACCCCGCGCGTATCCGAGAGCCCGTGCTTACGTAGATGCTCGTGCGCAACTGTCTGCTCACACGTGCACGCGTTCACACTTTTCAGACACACAAACTGACTTCTATAATAGTGGCTGTGTGTTTGTGTGCGCATGTGTGATGCTGTGATAAAAGTCAAAATAAGGCTGCCACATGGGATCGTTTATCTCGCGACAGACCACTTCTGTCTAATTAGTGTGAAACACAGTAGAAAAATATAGGCAACTGTAATTAAAGTAAGGGATCAAGATGTGTGTATTGCACATGGTGCACATGGATGGGTTTTTCTCACAGTATGTATATCTGATTCCCCGCGGTGTTTCAGGTAAAGCTATCACTGCTGTCAGAGTGTGCCGCACATGTTTTATCCACGCCTCACATCTCCGAAATAAACTAAAAGATTTCCTGTGCGTGTGTAAGCCTAAAGCCTTCTTTTCAGGTGCAGTGAATCACAGGGATGATTTCAGCACACATCGAGTATGTGTGCAAAAGTTTAGCTGAACTCTTGAACTCGCTCATGCATTATTCATCTGTCCAGGTGAGACCGAGTTTTGCAGAAATAGCTCAAAATGCGGCTCCCTGTGTCCCAGACAACTGCAGCGTGTTGTGGTAGGAGTGAGAACATAATCTGAACAGGAAATTGCTTCGGAACGCAAGGGTTTATGGGTATATGGAGACAGATTATAACGTCTTAAAGCCAAGTCACTGATGCTTGGAAAGCATAACAGAAAAAAAAAATAACCAAGGGCAGATTACAGTCTGGGCTGATCCTTAGATTCTATATTTTGGACGTACTGTTTAACCAGTTTGTACACCAAAGGAGGCTAATACACCAGAGCACAAAACCATTATGCTAAGCTGTTTATTGGGCTAGAATCACATTTGTTTTGTGTTCCCTTAGGGACAAATATACAATCCAGTCTGAAGTGCCAAATGCCAAAAGCACAGTGCAATTGGTCTGTTTTGAATTTTCTGGGTTCTCCAATCTCATTCTCCGCCTAAAAGCGCGTCCACAAATAAAGCAATTAAAACAATTATTAGGTCATAGCTTAGTAGTATGCATAGTGGCACTGTGGTAGTGGTCAACACATTCACCTTAAATGCAAAAGATCCCAAATTTGAGATGCGGAGGAGACACAAACCCAGCCTCCTACTATTGGTCCCATGCCCAGGTGCATCAGGAAAGACATCTGGTGTAAAATCTTTGTTGAATTAACATCTGCAGCAAATCCATCCAGAGAAAAAAAAAATGGGAGCAGCCAAAAGTATCTTTTGCTTATCTGTATATATAAATTCAAGCTAGAGAAACTTTAAAAGGGCACCTGCTCTGATTATTTCCAGTTTAGTTTGATTTATATAGCTCAAGATTACAGCAACGGTTGCCTAAAGGTGCTTTATATTGTAATGTAAAGACCCTAAAATAATACAGAGAAAACCCCAACAATCAAAAGGCCTGTTATGAGCAAGTACTTGGTGACAGTGGGAAGGAAAAACTCACTTCTAACAGCAAGACATGTCAGTTAGGAGCCAATTAAAGAAATCTCAAATCAGAGAAATTTGCTCTTTCTTTCTAGTCCCGTGAGTATTCTCACTGCAGCATGTTGAATCAACTGAAGACTTTCAAATGAACAGAAGCAAGCAGAGCCACTGTGTCACCATGCTAATCAAAACATGCTTAAACATGCTTAAATAAGTAACTGGAGCTGTTTCAAGATGGCTAACATGTCAGAGATATGCACCCTCACCAACAACATATAGAGCCAACTGTAGGAAAAGAAACTGTGAAACTGGGTGTTAGGTATCACTAAACACTCACTGACCTCATTATTTGAAACTCTGACCACATTTAATTTGGTCATCTAGCAAAATAACACCAAACACATGACAGCAAATATGGAAAAACATACCAGACCCCCTTTAAACACAACATTAAGAAGATACCTGAGGTATTGATCTGCCAACCCTGACTTTGCTCTCCATTCTGCTTTCCATTGTTTTGACATTTGTCCTTTACCTCATCTTTACCATTCCTGTTGTGTTGCACATCGAGGGTTTGGGAAAACAATTTGTCTCAGCATAGAATGTGATAAATGAAAGCCATATGTCATTGCGAGAACAGATTGAGGCCCGTGTGCGTCGACAGTACATTTTGTCCCAGTGGGGCTCCCATCTAAGCCTTGACATTTTCAGACAATATTGCAGTGTTGAGCCACAGTTAGGATTTCATAAGTCAAGCTAACACTAGAGACATGTGTGTGTGTGTGGGAGTATATCTACTAACATAATGATCATCTCCCTGCCTGTCTCAGTCTTTCAGTGCCTGTGTCGCAACACTTATTACTTTCTTGCAGCATGTGTGTACATGTTTGAGTGTGTGTGTGTTTGCATGCATCTGTCACACAGTATACTTCAAGCCTCTTAATATGTGTTCTTTTGAATTCCTCTCTCCGTCGCTCTGTTTGTCCTTTGTTTCATAAGCCTGCTGCTTTTTTCTTGTTTTGTGTGTGTCTGGAGTAAGATGACATGTGATTTTAGCGTATTTATCAGCCTATCTTTCCCCATTTTGCTCTTTTATCCAGGTGTTTTTCTTGTTTGTTATTTGTGCCATTAGGGTTCACAGTCTCCACAGTCTTGATGCTATCTGCTGCATTACATCTGAGCTAATGCAACACTTTTTGTGCCATCCTTGCTAGTAACTGCTGGGTAAAAACAGCCATGCTTTCCTCTCTTTTCAGCTGTCGGAAGTCACAAGGAACGGTCTGATAGGTGGCTGACAGAAACTTCTGTTTTATATCTCGATATATCTGCTTTAGCTTTATGTTATTAACACATTACTGATTTTCCTTTATGCCTTTTTATGCATATATTCTAGTCTGACTGAATCTGTATGTTTTTTTTTCATCCATTAAAATCAACACAAAACCTCAGCATTTTTGATGAGAATCATTTAGTCTGTTTTGGAGCGTTTTACGTTCAAAGACTCATTAAATTAAACCATATAAAAGGTGATAGTATCTCAAGCACACCATTTAGCATCTCTGTATGGTGATTAGAAGATTTCAACATGGCACCGAGCACCCTAATAGCCTCGTTATGCTGCCACGCGTGGTTAAGCTTAATAATAAATCTTGACATATGTGTAGTTCCCTGCGAATATGGCAAATGCCATTAGGGGCTGCCTTCCTGTCCAGAAATTTTAAAAGCTTTCACAGTAGAAAAAAAATCATAGGTGGAAATGCAGCACTTGTAATTTTAGGCAAATTCCATTTTGCAGCTTCAGTTTCAAAGGGCTAATACTGCAAATCCTGCCAGACTCTGACTGGGACACTTGATTGGTTTGAACAACTCTGTGCTTTTATAAATATAAGAAATATTTCTTGTACCTATGCACAAAACTGGCTTGTGTTACCGCAAGATATACGTTGAGTGGCCGGGAACATTGTTTCTGAAAAATGGATCCAGTTTTAAAAACAACAACAAAACCCCCCCAAAACTCTTGCATTAAATCTTAGTGCTTAGTAGGGTTAGATTTCTGGGGTGAATTCTGATTTTGTTTTATTAAAAAAAAAAGTCCAGTATCAGTAAATCAGTTGCTATATTTTAAGGAGTAAATTTACCGTACATATTTAAATATTGCAAGTGTTCATTAACTTTCCCGAAATGTCGTTTGTTTCTCCAAAACACAGGCTGACTCTGCCGTTCATGCTGCAGACAGCGAAAAACAATAGAATTAATAGAATTAACAACAGCACTAGAGCTGCTTTGCTGCACAAACGTCTTCAAGTCAACATTTATGAATTATTAGTGCTCTTTTCCACAACATGCTACACCAGCATTATATATTGGAAAGCCCTCTTTTATATAAAGCACAACTGTAAGCCCATTCTCAGTGAATGCTACTCCCACATCTACAAGCCCATGCGATGTTTGAGATCACATTTTAACGAACGTTATCCCCTTTTGGTATTTCTAGCACCTAACACTGAGTGGTAGTATATAGAAGGGAAGGAATGGAAGAGAAGAGAAGGGAATTCTGCACTTTATCCTCCTTTCAATACATAATGCTCACTCGGGGAATTCTTTGAGGCACAGCCACAGTCAGTGGCTCCCTCTGCCCTCTCTCTCGCCTCCTGTCTTTGTTTCTCTTCCCTTCTCTGCCCATCATACGGCACTGCTCGCTTTATTTCACCTCTTACACTTCAGCGTGTGCCTTTGGTCTCTTTGCTATCCGTCTATGCTAACGCCTCTGTTTATGTGTGCTTTCCACTGTATCTGTTAAGAATCTGAAGCGTATGTCTCAACACTGTAAAACACCTGCATCTGTTTTCCATCCATCTGATTCCTGGGATGGTCTTCATAGTCTGTTTGTGTGTGTGTGCGCGTGCATGCCAGACAATTTCTTATGAACGTAGAAATATTGGTACTAAATCCACTACATGCCTCTCCATCTCTCTTATGCTTTTCAGATTTTTTTCCGCACACCTTTTACCTTTTTTTTTTGCATGTCTCGCTAGCCAGCCCGTTGTTGCGCTAGCATGAGTTTGCATGATTGCGTGCATGTGTACATGTAAATGTGTGTGTGTGTTTGCCTGCCTGCTTGCTTGTGTATTAATATGCAAAGGAAACAGCTGGCGTGGCTAATGGCTGTCCCTCCCCGCGTTCCTCCCAGATCCTGTCCTCTCCTCTATACCATGCTCATTCAACTGAACACTGCTTCTTCTTCATCTTTTTCTTCTGCTGCTGCTGTTGCTCTTCTCCTTGAGGCTTCAAACAGAAGCAGGTGTCTGTGTGTGTGTGTCTGCATGCATGTGTGTGTCATATAGTAAGTCACATAGAAAGGGGCGAGCAAATGATGAAAACAAGAGAAGGTTAAAAATAGGCGAATATGGGATTAGTGTTGTGGAATTATTTACGGTAATGATGAAAGAACGGAGATTGCATTAGTCTGTGGAACAGTAATGTAATCACCATGCAAATTTAAATTAAAGCTAACAGCATGGTCTTGAAGTCCAGAGTGAATGAAAGAGGAGTGGAGGAGTAGGAGGAAGAGAGAGGTTCAGCATAAGCGAGTTCAATTAGCAGAATTTAGCCTATTAATTAGTGCTATTAGCAACATCACGCAGGGGTGTTAGAGACTGGCTATGTGTGTGTGTCTGTGTGTTTGACCGTTTGAGATTTGATTTGAAAGTAACTTGTTAAGAGCCGTAAACAAGGAGCTTTGAAATGCCAGAAACGAGCACGCACAAATGCAGGCTATGGAGATGTGGTTTGAATTAGCATGTTTGAGTGCATTCCTGCTCCCAGTTTTGCAAAACACGCACACACACATGCACGCAGCCATACCAGCAGTCTGTGCAGTGGTGCAGGCCATGTGTGTGTGTGTGTGTGTGTGTCTCTGTGCCAGGCTGTTGTGAAGTAGGCGCAGTTCGCCGTCCTGCCTTTTGCGGCTTTTCTTCATAAAAATGCCACTCAGCTCCTCCAGCCAAAGAATCGGGAGCAGCTGGCGGCATTTTCTCTCCTTTTCCTTTTTCTTCTCTCCTTTTCAGGCCACTCTCGATGCCTCTTCACGAGTCTCTTCCTCTATTTTTAGTTTCCTGCAGTCATTTGTGCATTTCTCAGTTTATATCCTCACTGTCTGCCTGTCTTGTGCTCTATCCCTGACTTTTGCTTTCGTCGTCTTGTTCTTTTTTATTTTCCCAGGTTTGAAAAATCCACCCACTTGTCTGAATTCCAAGGCCAAGCATTTCACTTTCTTTCCCCCCTCTTTAACCATTCCCCCAAAAAACAAATGAATAATTTTTATTCATGATCAGACAGGCCTATGAATGATGCTGCTGGGGGCCCAAGAGTCCAACTGCGCATTTGAGCTCTATGCAGTGATCGATGGTGAGAAACTGGCCTGTGTTTTTGTGTGTAGAGGATGTTCTCTAACTATCTTCAAGTTCAGACGAAAATAATTTGAGAGAGTGAGGTCACCATCGAGCTAAAGCACTGCCAGTGCACGTACAAGAATATTTCTCTAAAGTCATGTTTGCATTTCAAGGAATGAGGAGAATGATGAAGAACTAACAAAGGAAACATTACACCACCCTCCTCTCTCCCTCCACCGAGGCTCAGAAGCTCATCGGCTCCCTCTGCTGGTGGGAAGCATCACTTCAGCGGGCCACTTGTTGCCTTCCACTCAATTGGTTTAATTGTGTTCTTATTTATATGTTTCACCATTGATTTCTCTGTTGAGGCTGATGTGGCTGTAATCCGCAGTGACTGGCTGTCATGGTGTGATGGATGGAACAAAGCCAGCAAGCAAACACAATGCGAGATAAGTGTGACACCCTTGTGTGTGTCTGCGTGAGTCACCGTGCATGTGTCTGTTTGTTCAGTTGGGTGTCTGTGTTTGTGTCTGCACTTGCTCTTTGTTCTCTGCCGAAATGCGTCTGTACACAGATTTGCATGTATGTGTGTGCAACGCGATGAGCATGCGGTCGCTGCTGGGGAAAAAAAATGTCACAAGATGCATGACTATGCGTCACGATTGCGCTTTGCGTGTCACTGTGAACAGAGTCAGATGAGGTGATGTTTGTACCACATTGGCCAGACATATTGGTAGCAGCTCACTGCCTCTTCTTTTCCCTCTCGCTCTCCCTTGCGCACTCACACACACACCTCTCTCTCTCCCTATCCCTTGTGGCCATGCCTCCCTTGTCTGTCACTTCCTGTGTGTATTTATGGTTGTGTGCCAGAGCAGTAAATGTATGCAGTGTCTGCCCCATTTCTTCCCCTTGCTGCCGATATGATAGAGTGGAACCGGAGGTAGTGAGGAAAGTCCCGCAATAGACCCAGGCCTGGAAAGAAGGTCAGTGTATTACGTATGGAGAGGAGAGGAAGACGAACCAGGAATAAAGAAGGAAGCGAAAAAGAGAGGAGGCTAATCTGGGGTGGAGAAGATGGTAAGATGCTACCCACCCAGCAAAAACTTGTTCAAGATGGGCGGTTTTCGTAGATACACTGCATTGATAGATATCATTAACCCATCCAAATCATCAAATTCGGCTTCAATCACTTCTATAGCCAAAGGTTTATAAAATCAAGCAATTCCACAATCAACTGTTGGTGGTATTAGAACAGAGTGGGAGAGTTTGGGAACAGTTGGCAACTATGAAAGGGTAGGTCACGTAAAATCACAGAGCGGGGTTAGCGGATGCTGAGCGTGAAAGGAACTCTTAATGCTTTAGCATTTTGTGCCCAACTTTGTGGGAACAGTTTGGGGATGGCCTCGTTCCTGTTCCAACATGACAGCACTTGTGCACAAAGCAAGGTCAATATGGACATAGTTGAGCAAGTTTGGTGTGGAAGAACTTGACTGACCTACACCTGACAGAAGGCCTTTGGAATGAATTAGAGCCGAGACTATGAGCCAGGCCTTCTCATCCAACATCAGTGTCTGACCTCACAAATGTGCTAATGGAAGAATAGTCAGTCTTCTCAGAACAGTTGTATTAAACTGTATTAAACCCTGTGCATTAAGAATGGATCATATCCATGTGAAGGCAGATGAGCAAATACTATTGGGAACATAGTGCATCTAAAAAAGATGACGTGCAACTCTTTATGTCCAAATGTGGTAGAAAGCGAGCAGTTATCTCTTCTTCCTAAACACCTCAGCAAATCCCTCAGACAATCAGCACCTTTAAAATCAAACTAAACGCTGCTGCTAACCATCGCACCACTTACGTATTGCCCTGGTATGTACGTTTACACTGTCCAGAGTCCTGTACTGATAAGCTCACTATGCAAAGAGCGAGATAGAAAAAATACACATGTAGATGTCTATAAATGGCACAAATAGGGTTTGAAGAATTGCCCCCTGGTAATACTTGTCTGTCTAACTAGAGTGGACATTGCGTGACTGCCTGATCACAAGCGCTCCACAACCAAATAAAGTGTAAATCAAATTTTGTATGAAGGAAACACAAAGACACGTGGTTGTATTTTTGAAACAAGAAGTGTGACCCTCTGACTTTCAATTTTCGATCAAATTCGATCTGATTTCGAGCTTTGGTGGCATTCTGAGTAGCTGCTCTTGTGTTTGTTTCTAGTTTGGATTTTTATTTGTTTTCCTAGCTAGCACATACTGTTTGACCTTTTGCTTGTATTTGGACGGTTGCCTTCAGTCTTGCTCCTCACCAGTTTGGCTCACCTGTCGCTGCATGTGTGAAAGTAGCCTTGTATTAAAGCTACAGAATTCGTGATTTTTTACCCATCTGTGCTGTCCTGCGTTTGGATCCTCTCATCCATCCACTGCGAACAACAGATGTAACGTGGTAATTAAATATGACTTTGACTCATTGGATGAATAAGCGTAGCCCACTTCATTTTGCACACCATGTTTCATGGGCTACATGGTTTTAACGCTGCATATGATTCAGAAGTTGATCAGTTTAACATTCAGATGTTTCAGAGTCATAACTCTCCCTCTTCTGCAAATCAGGCACACACTGCTCCTGGTATAACAGTGCCGTTTGATGCGCTAATAAATTCTCAGTGCTGACTTTCAGTGCAAATGTGGGAATTACTCTTTCCATATAGTAAAGCAGACAGTAGGAATTTGGAAGTCCATGTGATGACCGGTTGTGTAGAGAGCATGATTTACCTGCAGAAGACCAGGAGACTTCAGGAGATGCAGATGTGTACATTTAAAATACAAGAAGAAGAGAGATGTGCTAGTGCTACAGAAACACTGTTGAGGTTGTTCCTCCAAACACGTATTGTATTACACATCACTCATTACTTTTAAGAAAAGTAATGCGGTATGTTATGTAATTACTCACTTTTCTTGCATTGCCTGTTACATTTCTTTCTTATTACTCTGAACATGACCTGAAATTCATTTACTCATAATTACCAGTTAACAATATAAACTAAAATTGAAAACGTTGAAGTTCAGCCTTTGGCTGCTGGGCTGGAGTCAGCACACACTCATCATTAACATCACTCAGGGTTCCCAGCTAGCTTTGCGTTAGCATGCTGTCTGTGCAGATTGTTGCAAAGAGCTAGCTGTGGATGCAATTTCCACATTACCATTGTGCATCTGTCCTTTTGTGCAATAACATTAAAGGTCTTATCCATACCTGCTTTCCTGAAAAGCTGTAGAACACTCATTTGAACTGAAATCAGCTCACTTTAGCACAAATGTACAGAAATAGAAAAAAATATGTTTGATTTATGCCCCACCCCTTTTCTATCCCCCTGGTGTGCAGATAAGTGAACGACCTTTGCAAAACCAGTAACAGAATAATTTTAACTGTGACGTTATTACTGAATTTAGGACAGTAACTACATTAAAGTAATTTAGTGACTGTTAGTGAAGTGCAGATCAATCCTGAAATATCGATTCCTCCGATACCAATCATTTAGGTTCTAGAATCGATTCTCACATTAAAATATTGATTTTAGTAATTTAGAGTAAATTTGTAGTTTATCATTAACAGGAACACAGTGGAAAGAAACTATAACATTCGTATTGTCTATATTCAAAGGAACTACTTCCTCTTCCGCATTTCATAGTCATGTGCGAAATACGGCTGTATAAATGTCTCGCAGCCGCTAGCGCGCACTCACAACAATGGCTGAGCGTAATTGGCGTCATGTGCGGAAGTATTTTACCTCCACAAACAGCTGATACGCGGTTTGCGATACATGTGGCAAAAAAGTGAGGTGTTGTGGCCATACTTGCCAACCTTGAGACCTCAGAATTAGGGAGACAGTCAAAAGGGCTTTTGGGGGGGTGGGGGTGATAAACACATTTTACAGTGTTTATTTATCGGATAAAATACGTTAAATGTCACCGTTATTATTGGCCGGCCCGGAAACAGGATCAATCATATCACAGGAGCGTATGTTGAGGCGAACTGAAGAGAAGGACAGGGACAGGTGCTGCTAAGGCGAGACAGACGTCTCTCACGGAGTCCTTTAGGGCTGCAGGCAGGCAAAGTGTTCAGATAGCGCACAACTTCAGGTTTTTTATTTCTATATGATGAACTCTGCATTATTAAGTGATAAGAACAAGTAATCTGATGTCCTGTAATCATTATGACGCTGTAATTTGAGATACAATAAATAAAATAAGTTTTGGTACAAAGTATCGTATCGGATCAGCATCGTCGATACCACCCTGAATATTACTTGGTATCGGATCGGAAAGGAAATAAGTGGTATCACACATCACTAGTGACTGTACTGTGTTACTGAAGAAGGTAAAAATTACAGTAATACTTTACTTTGTAACCCATCACACCTGTTATACCACTGTACAGCACGTTTATTAACAACAGGGAGCTGACCAAAGTGCTGTACAGAGTAACAGTTAAACAATGACATTGACAACAACGACAGGTAAGAAAATGAAAAGAAAATTAGGATAAAAGAATTGGTAACTCTCATACAGTTTCGAAAGCCAGAGTAAAAAAATATGTTTTAAGATGCGATTTAAAAAGAGTAACAGTTGGGGCCTTTCTAATGTGGAGAGGTAGATCATTCCACATTTTCGGTGCCACAACCGCATCTCCTCTATGAACCATCCTAGGCTACGTCCACACGTACCCAGGTATTTTTGAAAACGCAGATTTTTCTACACGTAAACGGCGTTTTCGGTCACTGAAAACGGAGATTTTTAAAAACTCCGGCCAGGGTGGATATTTTTGAAAACTCAGTTTTTGCATTTACGTGTGGACAAGAAAAACAAAGAAAACACAGCGTCAAAGGTGTGCGCCTTTTTTGACGTCACACTGTGCGCCACGTTATTGTTTCGGTGAAATGAATTTCTACAATACTGTTACTGTTAATTGTACTCACTGCAGTGTTTAAATGCTTACATATACACACACAGTTACTGTCCCTCCACACATACGACTCGGTTCTGCTTCTATGCCCCAGCTTTGTTTACTATTTCCCACAAAGGCTTCTATACTTCTGATTGGCCAACATTTCTACATGGTTAGGAATATATCGCCACCTGTTGCTTTGGCATGTTCCTAGCAGCGTTTTCCTTCATTTCTGCATTTACGTGTGGACGGGATTATTTTTTAAAACGAACACGGAAAATCTGCGTTTTCAAAAATACCCTTGTACGTGTGGACGTAGCCCTAGACTTATGTAAGGTAAGGAGCAGGTGATAGCTTGATCGAAGGGCTCTAGAGGGCGTATAAAGCTGCAATAGGTCAGACAAATAGTCCGGTGCCTGGCCAATTAGCAATTTATAAGTCAAAAGTAAGATTTTGAATTTAATTCTAAAACGCACTGGAAGCCAATGAAGGGAAGCAAGCACCAGAGTAATATGTTGGTGTTTCTTCACACGAGTCAAAAGGCGAGATGCAGCATTCTGTACAAGTTGGAGCCAGGCCAAGCTGGATAAAACAAACGCAAACAAACGAGATAAAACAAACGCATGAATTGCTCATTCCAAATTTCTAAAAAATAAAAAAGATCTCACTTTGGATAGGAGCCTTAATTTAAAAAAAGGACCGCTAGACAACTGAATTAATGTGTTTCTCGAATGTAAGTTTGCTATCCAAGAAACCCCCCCAGGTTTTTTACATGCGTTTTAACAGCACATGTTAGGTTGCATAAGTTCAAATCTGGGGCATTGAAATTACAGCTCGGTCCAAAAATAATTACCTCAGTTTTATCCCCGTTGAAGGTAAGAAAATTTGAGGCCATCCAGGTTTTAACTTCGTCAAGACATTTGACTAGCAATTCCATGGGCGTGGAGGTGTTTCTATTAAACTGAAGATAAATCTGGGTGTTGTCGGCATATGAGTGAAAGCAGATGTTCTGCTTCCTAAAGATTAGGCCTAGGGGCAACATGTAGATTGAAAAAAGAATTGGGCCTAATATGGAACCCTGCAGGACACCACAAGTAAAGGGAGCTGGGGAAGAAATAAAATCATCAAGGCTCACAGAAAAAGTCCTCTCGGAGAGGTACGACCTAAACCATTCCAAGGGGATACCTTTGATACCACATTGGTCCAAACGGGAGATCAGAATGCTGTGGTCAACAGTATCAAAGGCTGCAGTTAAGTCTAGGAGCAGGAGCACAGCTGGGTCTCCTGAATCAGTGATTAATAAAATATCATTAGGTATTTTTAGGAGGGCAGTTTCTGTGCTGTGGTGGGTTTTGAAGCCCGACTGGAACTTCTCAAAAATATTATGACTATTTAGAAAGGTTTTAGCTGCTCAAATACAATCCTTTCTAAAATTTTTGACAGAAACTGTAGCTTGGAAACAGGTCTAAAATGAGCAAGAGCGGAAGAATCAAGGTTCGGTTTTTTAAGCACTGGCTGCACTACAGCGTGCTTGTATCCAGTTGGTACTACTCCAGAGCTGAGACTACTATTAAAAATAGTTAAAATGTCGGGACCGACTACCTTAATAATCTTTTTTAGAAAATGGGTTGGGACTCCATCTGAAGGGCAGGGTGATGTCTTTATGCTATTGCAAAGGTCTTCCACCTGGTTAAGACATACAGCCTCAAACTGATCAAAAGCAGCTGAGAGGGTAAATGTTAATGAAACATTATACAGAGATAGGGTAGATGTAGATCGAAGCCTTTCTATCGTATTAATAAAAAACTGCAAGAACCTATCGCAAGTTTCAATGGAGCTATCTATATGGAAAGCGGGGGAGGTATTCAAGACCGAATCAATAACTGAGAAAAGAGTTTGGGGGTTATTAAGAGTTGTTCTGTCATGGTCCTGGGCCATGTTGGCCCAGCGTTCTTAGTTTCCTTGTATGTTTGTATTTTATTCCATGGTTCCCCTGCCCATTATGTCTAAGTTCTCCCCGTGCTCTCTCTTCCCCCTGTGTACCCTCTATGTATTTATGAGCCCTCGTCCCCTTTCGTGTTTATTCCATGTCTCCCCTGCCTGTTACGTTGGGGTTCTACTCGTGCTCTCTCTCCTCCTGTACTTCCTGTTTCACCTCTCCCGTCAGTGTTCAGTTCACCCCGCCCTGTCTCGTTATGATTATCAGTGTCACCTGTGTTCCCCGTGTGTTCCCACTTCCCTCGTTAACCCTCTGTGTATTTCTGTCTGCGTCTCCCTCTGTTCAGTGTGACGTCGTCCCTCATGTTGTGTGGATCTTCCTGTGTCTACCTGCGAGTGTTAGTTTACTTTTTCCCAGTTTAGTTTTGTATTTCCTATGTTCTACCTCTTCGGCAATAAAGCTGCCTTTTGAGTTTATTCCCTCGTGCCTGTGAGTCCTGCATTTTGGGTCCTACTCCTGCCTGCCACACAGCCGAGCCGTGACAGTACGACGTCACCAGATATGGACCCAGCAGCACTCAACCCACCAGAAGAACTGCGTCTGGACATTATCTACTCCGTGGAAAGACTCCTGCATCTGTGGCTCGAACGTGAGGGGAAGGAATTTTGCCGTGCTGTGGAAACCAAACTACAGCGTTTAATCTCTGGTCTTCCCTGGCTACTCAGTGCGCTCCACCCACTCGAACAGGATTTAATCCGCAACGAGCTCCACCTTCATCCCCCAGCTGCTACTACCCACCTGCCTGAAGGCCCGGATGTGGAGCCGCTCGGCCCGTCAGAGCCATCATCAAAAAGGAAACGGCATTCACGCCGCCGACGCGCCACCCCACAGCCGGACATTCGGCCTTCTAATTCACCTGCTGTGCTACCAGAAGCTCCGTCGGCTCCCTCGCTGCTGCTTCCAGCTCGGTCAGTTCCCTCGCAGCCCTTCACAGCTCAGTCAGCTCCCTCGCAGCCCTTCACAGCTCAGTCAGCTCCCTCGCAGCCCTTCACAGCTCAGTTAGCTCCCTCGCAGCCACCCTCAGCTCAGTTAGCTCCCTCGCAGCCACCCTCAGCTCAGTTAGCTCCCTCGCAGCCACCCTCAGCTCAGTTAGCTCCCTCGCAGCCACCCTCAGCTCAGTTAGCTCCCTCGCAGCCACCCTCAGCTCAGTTAGCTCCCTCGCAGCCACCCTCAGCTCAGTTAGCTCCCTCGCAGCCACCCTCAGCTCAGTCTCCAGTGTCCCCCTCAGTTCAGTCTCCAGTGTCCCCCTCAGTTCAGTCTCCAGTGTCCCCCTCAGTTCAGTCTCCTGTGTCCCCGATAGCTCAGCCATTAACTCCACCACACGCTCCATTTTCACCTCTACCATCGCTTCAGTCATCAGTTCGGTCTGCCACTCAGTCGCCCTTAGTTCCGTCATCCACACTACCACCTGTTTCTCTTTCACCACAACCGTCGCTACACCCAGCCACTCAGGCTGCTACTCAGTCAGTCATTCAACCCATAGCCCTGCCGTTACCATACCCTGTAGCTGAGCCACTAGCCGCCCGACCCACAGCCACTTCAGCCACTCCTTCACCCGTTACACCTCCACTACAACCATCACTGCAGTCTCCAGTGTCCCCAGTGCGGTCTCCAGTGTCCCCAGTGCGGTCTCCAGTGTCCCCAGTGCAGTCTCCAGTGTCCCCAGTGCAGTCTCCAGTGTCCCCAGTGCAGCCTCCTTTAGCACAGTCACCCACTCAACCACCAGCACCACAACCGTCACTACCTCTAGTTCGTTCCCCTGTGAAGTCATTAACTCCACTACCTACTCCACTCTCACCACCACCGTTACTACAGACAGCAGCTCAGGTCCCCGTGTGTCCAGCAGCTCAGGTCCCCGTGTGTCCAGCAGCTCAGGTCCCCGTGTGTCCAGCAGCTCAGGTCCCCGTGTGTCCAGCAGCTCAGGTCCCACCTGAACCCTTGGCCCTGTTCCCCGTAGCAGTGCGGTTTTCTAGCCAGCTTAACGTTGAGCCCGGGGCCCCAATTCTCTCTGGCTCTACATCAGCTCTTGCTGGAAGCTCGGATGAGCTCATCCAGGACTCCGCGGCCCCCACGCCGCCATCTACCTCGTCCGCTGGGGGTTCCAGTGAGCCCGGCCAGCACCTCCCTGTCTCCGCTGGAGGGTCCGAGGGGCCCGTTCAGCCTCCTGTCTCCGCTGGAGGGTCCGAGGGGCCCGTTCAGCCTCCTGTCTCCGCTGGAGGGTCCGAGGGGCCTGTCCAGCCTCACGCCGCATCAGCTGGAGGGCCCGAGGAGCCTGTCCAGCCGCCATCTGCGACCGCTTCTGCTACGCCTGGGCCAGCCTCTACCTGTGCTTCTGCAGCTCCGCCTGGCCCGGCCTCAGCCTCTGCAACCCCGCCTGGCCCGGCCTCAGCCTCTGCAACCCCGCCTGGCCCGGCCTCAGCCTCTGCAGCTCCGCCTGGCCCGGCCTCAGCCTCTGCAGCTCCGCCTGGCCCGGCCTCAGCCTCTGCAGCTCCGCCTGGCCCGGCCTCAGCCTCTGCAACCTCGCCTGGCCCGGCCTCAGCCTCTGCAACCTCGCCTGGTCCGGCCTCCGAGTCTTCGTCCTCGTCTGGTCCGGCCTCCGAGTCTTCGTCCTCGCCTGGTCCGGCCTCCGAGTCTTCGTCCTCGCCTGGTCCGGCCTCCGAGTCTTCGTCCTCGTCTGGTCCGGCCTCCGAGTCTTCGTCCTCGTCTGGTCCGGCCTCCGAGTCTTCGTCCTCGTCTGCTGCGGCCTCCGAGTCTTCGTCCTCGTCTGCTGCAGCCTCCTCAGAGCCTTCGTCTGCTGCAGCCTCCTCAGAGCCTTCGTCTGCTGCAGCCTCTTCAGAGCCTTCGTCTGCTGCAGCCTCTTCAGAGCCTTCGTCTGGTCCAGCATCCTCATCAGCTGCTTCGTCTGGTCCAGCCTCCTCATCAGCTGCTTCGTCTGGTCCAGCCTCCTCATCAGCTGCTTCGTCTGGTCCAGCCTCCGCATCAGCTGCTTCGTCTGGTCCAGCCTCCGCTTCCGCCTCGTCTGGTCCAGCTTCCGCCTCGTCTGGTCCTGTGCCCACCAGGCCATGGCCAGCACGCCTGAGACTGGAGGGCCGCCGCTGCCTTCCGCGCGGTCGGCCCCCTGATCTGCTCCGTCGTCTCCTTCGCCGCCGCCGCTGCCTTCCGCGCGGTCGGCCTCCTGAACTGCTCCGTCGTCTCCTTCGCCGCCGCCGCTGCCTTCCGCGCGGTCGGCCTCCTGAACTGCTCCGTCGTCTCCTTCGCCGCCGCCGCTGCCTTGCGCACGGCCGGCCTCCTGTACTGTTTCCGCATCGCCGCCGTTGCCTTGCGCACGGCCGGCCTCCTGTACTGTTTCCGCATCGCCGCCGTTGCCTTGCGCACGGTCGGCCTCCTGAACTGTTTCCGCATCGCCGCCGTTGCCTTGCGCACGGTCGGCCCCCTGAACTGGTTCCGTGTCTCTGCCGTTGCCTTCCGCATGGTCGGCCCCCTGAACTGGTTCCACGTCTCCGCCGTTGCCTTCCGCATGGTCGGCCCCCTGAACTGCTCTGTGTTTGGGTTGTTTTCTTGGGCTCCGGTGTTTGCTGTGCTCCTCTTTTGTTTTCTGTTCCGGGCCCTCCGTCCTGGGCCCCCGCCGCCCGCCCTGGGTTGTTTTCTGTTTGGTTTTGTTTTTCTGTGTTTGGGCTGTCTGGAGCCAGCCCTTGAGGGGGGGGTACTGTCATGGTCCTGGGCCATGTTGGCCCAGCGTTCTTAGTTTCCTTGTATGTTTGTATTTTATTCCATGCTTCCCCTGCCCATTATGTCTAAGTTCTCCCCGTGCTCTCTCTTCCCCCTGTGTACCCTCTATGTATTTATGAGCCCTCGTCCCCTTTCGTGTTTATTCCATGTCTCCCCTGCCTGTTACGTTGGGGTTCTACTCGTGCTCTCTCTCCTCCTGTACTTCCTGTTTCACCTCTCCCGTCAGTGTTCAGTTCACCCCGCCCTGTCTCGTTATGATTATCAGTGTCACCTGTGTTCCCCGTGTGTTCCCACTTCCCTCGTTAACCCTCTGTGTATTTCTGTCTGCGTCTCCCTCTGTTCAGTGTGACGTCGTCCCTCATGTTGTGTGGATCTTCCTGTGTCTACCTGCGAGTGTTAGTTTACTTTTTCCCAGTTTAGTTTTGTATTTCCTATGTTCTACCTCTTCGGCAATAAAGCTGCCTTTTGAGTTTATTCCCTCGTGCCTGTGAGTCCTGCATTTTGGGTCCTACTCCTGCCTGCCACACAGCCGAGCCGTGACATGTTCTCAATAATGCTTGCAAGAAACGTAGATTTTTCAGCTTTTACAATGACTTGATATCTAGATAGGCTCTCTCTCAGCAGTAGGAAAGAGACTTGTAATTTGTCTTTATTCCATTTTCGTTCAGTCTTCCTGCACTGTCGCCTAGCTGATCGAGTTGAGTCGTTTATCCACGGATCTGAGTAAGCTGTCGATCGCTCTGATTTAAATGGGGCGAACACATCAAGAATAGTCTTGCATTTATTATTAAAATTCAAATCCATCTGCTCAAGACCATCACCAAGGGAAGGATTCGACAGTCTTTCAAAGGCAGTGGGAAACTGTGTTTAAAAACACGATAACGTCGTGTTGAGGATGTAGGTTTAAGATGGCAATGAGATAAAAGTATATTAAACACTAATGGACAGTGGTCAGAAAAGATTGCATCACTTATTTCCAAATTAACAACTGGTAATCCAAAAGACAACACGAGCTCCAACGCGTGGCCCTGTACATGTGTTGGATCCAATACAAATCAATTTTAAATCAAATTTAAAAAGTCTTTAGCCAGCTTGTTGTGGGGGCAGCATACATGGATATTAAAATCACCTACTATTAAAATTTGATCATAACTCGGGATGATTCCTGCTAAAAAAGTAGAAAAATCTCGAATAAAATCTTTGTTATATTTTGGAGGTCTGTATATTACTCCAACAAGTGTTGGGCGTGGGATTTCGAAGCTTGAGTAAAAGTCTGTTGAAAGTTGTTTATATGCTAGTTTCTTCCTGAGGACAACCGCCCCCGCGTTTGCCAATCCTCGGCAGATTTAAATAATCACAGTCACAGAAGGTAGGAGTTCAGTAAAACAACTGAGCTCACCTGGTCTTCGCCAAGTTTCCGTTAGGAGCATGAGATCCAAATCGCGGTAAGTAAAAAAGTCCTTTAAAATAAAGGTTTTATTAGCTAACGAGCAGACATTAGCAAGGCTAATTCTCAATGAAGTCGAAGGCTTAGTAGTGGAAATAGGAGCCCGTTGAAGCGTCCGTAGGTTCTGGAAGTTTACTCCAGCATGGGTTTATTGTAGTAATCCCAGCGATAGGAACCAAACAGAGGTAGATCATGGTCGGGGAGGTCCAGTGTTTGACGTAGTCAAATCTGGCCGTCTCAAAGTATTGATCATTCCCGGCTTCGTCTTCCCCGGCGCCGGTGGGGTAGCTTCGAGGCAAAGCAGAGGCAGGCTGGGACAGGAACGCCGGGCAGAAACGGTGGAGGGAGCAATTTCTGATTTCCGTGGTTCCAGTAAGATTTACGTCTCAAGCAAGGTAATCTTAAATCTAAAAGCGTTTGGCGATCGTAACCACACAGAGAGTTAGCATCTTTTGAAGCGAGTAAAACAAAAGCAAACAATAACACTGGAAGGGACAGACGGCTGGCTGTGAACACTGGCGCCATCTTTGTTCTGAAGTTTATCTGATCCAATCCCTACAGATAAAGGAACACTAGGAGTATATTACATCTGAACACATTGTATACTATGAATTTGTGTAGTGCATGAATTTTGACAGGATAGTGTTGCCTTAAATTGAATATAGTTACATTATGAGATACATTTGACTGTGACTGTCCTGCTATCTACTGCATTTTGAATCATTTGTACTTTTGACCATTAAATCCTTCCGGGGGGAGATTAAAATGTAACACATAAGCCTGCAATGTGTGATTTTTACCCACAATTCCTCCTGTCAGCTAGTGAGCATGGGCATCACTAGCTGATGATCTGAACTGGAAATGTATCCTTCTTCTGCTACCCCTCCCATCAGTGGTAAGTAATTTAGGGTAAATTTGTAGTTTATCATTAACAGGATCACAGTGTATTACTGGGACCGTCTAAATGATTAGTAGGAACAACTTTTTCAACCTGCCATGAAGGTAATGGCTGATCGTAAGCAAAGTCATGTGTGGAGCCATTTATAAAATGACACAAACACAAACAGCTTGTGACACATGTTGCAAGGCCACAAAACTTGTCAAACACAACTAAAAGTAAATCGTAACACTGAATGTGATGATGATTTCATGAGGAAATGAGGGACAGGTGTCTCACCAAGTCCTTTGGTGCTGCAGGCAGGCACGATCCAGGGACAGAGAAAGAAAATGTAGAGCTGTTGCTGAATTTTGGAAAGCGACTTATGTCTAGGCTTAGGTTTTTGTGTCGATGTTTAAACAAGAATTCCCTGCATCCTTAAAACTACAGAATCTCCTCCATACCTGCTTCATGCCCTGGAGGACGGAGCTGTGGCTCCCCACACCCTCTAGCAGATCATTACATGAAGGAACCTTTTAAAAACAAGCGCGCTCATGCTCACAGGTGTACACACGGGTGCTCACACACACAAACTACACCCTTTTTGGCTCCTACCTCAAAGCACAGTGTGCACTGTCGATCTTACGTGCTGCACAATAATGTTTAATATTTAGTATTTACTGTTATATTCACATAGATCATCGTGATGTTGTTTATTCTATTGCTCTCTTTTTCTTCTGCTTGTTTTCTTTTTTCTTTCTCAACAGGTGATCCAGGTCATTGATATATGTATTTTTTGTCTGCTTATTTTGTTGGTTTTTGTTTTTTACCCTTTATCCCCGTCCCTCTTCTCCACTGTTTTTCTTCCCTTCTTTCTTTCTCCCCTTTCTTTTCCTCAGTCTGTCCCGTATTTAGCAAGTGAAAATAAAAAATACAATAAACAATAAAAGGTGAATCAAATAGACCATTACAGCAAGGCTGGGATGGTCCATTTGGTAAAGTAAATCCGTTGGGCATCTTTCTTCGCCTTTAAACAATAATTCTGATGGCAAAAGAGCCAAACGGGACAGGCAAAAAAAAACAAACAAAAAAAAAACTACAGAATCTCATTAGTTGAAATTAGCAATAATAAAACATGGTTATGAAATAATAATGAAATAAATACATTCTACAATAAATAGGTGTTTGAGGTAAGCCTATGTGTCCCTCACATCAGTTGGCCTAGATTTAGACAGGTAAGATTGTAGAGTACTTGCAGTAAAAATAAAAACATTGTAGGCTGTAAAAAATAAAAATACAGCTCAAAAATATTCCATAAATAAGATAAATAGATAGATAATAACATGTATCTATAAAATGTTTCTCAGCTTATTATTTATATTTAGTCATATTAGTTTTGAGTGAGTGTTAATTAAATATCTCAAAATATAGGCACTGACTTTTCAGCTTTTTTATTTCTTTTATGATAATTAAACAATAAGTCTGACCTCTAAACAAGTATTAGTATTGGATCAATATCTTTGATACCATCCTGAATTTTACTTGGTATCAGATCAGAAAGGCAATCAGTGGTATTGCGCATTACTACCATACAAGCTTTGCATTGCTATGAGTTTGCATGCACTTATGCACTCCAAATAGCAAGTGTGAGAGTACAGGATTTCAGACACAGACGTGAGCTTGACAAAGCAGCCAAAATGTAATTGAAGAGTCACAGAAAAGAAGATGCTAACGTGAGGAATTAGGGTCTTCTGCCCTGTCAGGCCTCCCCAAAATTTGTTATATCTCAATAAATACAAGGGTTCACTCAAAAAAAACAAACAAACCTGTAACTAAAACATATAAAGTAATCCTGGGTTTTGTAAGATGCTCCAATTTGTTTCTTAAATGTGGATAATAATAATAATAATAATGCTCCACCTGCGTTTGCCACTTGACTTGTGAAAGTCCTTCCCCCTGCACGGTGCATTTCTCTCAGCTAGTAACGACGTGCACGAAAAGTTAAAATATTCCTTTGTTGGACTTGGAGCTTAGTGAATCAGCACCCAGTTATCTGTAGAACACATCCCTATAGAAGAGAAAATGAAGACAGTGAAAAAAGAAAGGAGAAAGCAGACGGAAAGGAGATAGCAGTCTCAAGAGACATATTGGAAAGCTGAAAAAGAGGATGAAGAGACAAACAGTGAGGAGATTCAATTTCAAACATTACAATTCAATCAACATTATTCTTCCCCAGGCAGCAGTAACTGCAAGAAAGCATTAAAAACACATAAAAACATCACAAAAATTATATTACGCACTCCGAAGGTCAGGATTGATTGACGATAGAGTGCACTATACTAGTTCATGTCGGCAATGCAAAATATATAAGTACATAAGTGCTTAAAGAGGATCGGACTGACAGCGAGAGGAAAGACAAAAAGAGTGCGTGCGTGATGACTGTGAATGAGAGTTGGCAAAATGGGAAGATTAACGAAAGGTAGAGAGGCTGCGGAGAAAAAAAAAGGGCTGTACTTAGCAAAAGGAGACAGAAAAATGCTTGTAAAGAGGATCGAGCGATAAAAAAAGCTGATAAAAGGAGAGAAATATGCTTTAGCCAGAGCTTGTATGAGCGGGAAATTATCTAAAATGATATAAAAGAGCTTTATGCAGCTTGCATAAAAGAAAGAACACGCTTAATGTGCAGTAGGCACTTTCCTTTTCTAAATCTCCTCAGGAAAAAAAAAACTCCTTAAACATCCTCCTCGTTTGTCGTTTACTTCCAAGCTCCAAATATCACAAAAGGCATGTCTGTGTGTGTGTGTGTGTGTGTTAAATGGATGTTATCATGTTTCAGGCTTTGCGTGCGCGTTTTACAGAGCACATGTTTGAGAGTGTGCTGTAAGTGATGTTTGCCATAAGCACTCAGCCATCCATGACAGTGAAGTGGTGTAATGTGTTACAGTCTATCCAATATCACCCTAATTCCACTATTGAGCTACGCGGCTGCCAGCTAGTACCAGCTAATACTAGACACAGTCTCTCACGCACACAGATACACCAAAAGGCCACAGCGAAAGTCAAGTTTCACGTTTTTTTTAACACTGTTTTGACTCAAGTGCTTGCTTCCACATGTTTCTGTTTAACTAAAGTAAATACACGCGGTGTAATTTACAAGTAAGGGCCATCCCTGCCTTTAACCTGTACTCTCAACCCTAAAAACAGACATTCATCTAATAAACGGCTGGATTGAGGACTCACAGGGGACCTCTATTTTAGGGTTGTCTTTTCCCACCGGAGCCTTTACTGATGTCACAGGACTGTAAAAAGTCAGTCTACTCACACTTACACAAACATATACAGACACAGCATAATAAAACCAATTTATGATGGCTCATTTTTATGCTGCACTTCCATGCACAGCCACTCTTAGCTCGGCATAGGGTGGTATTTGTCTTATACTTCATCCCGCTGAGCTCACTTCATACTTTGTAAAGGAGTAGTGGCATAAAATTGAGCCGTAAAGCAAATTTCTTTCTCGTGTCATCATGTGCTCAAATGATGGCTGGTGGGAGGATGGAAAAAAACAAGAAACGTTGCTTGGATGTTTGGATATATATGTGTGGAAGCTGAGGGATTTTGTAGTGATGTCATCATGACTTCATGTGGTGATGCCACCTGTAGCAGCTAATTATCTCATCTTTCATATCATAATCAGTCAAAGCTTGGTTTTATTTTTAACTCAAGTGAGGGTGAGCCACAAAATTCTGAATCACAGCGAGAGATGCTGCGAGCAAACCGCCTCCTGTTTGATAACTGCAGGCAACGCTGGCTCATAGTAGCTTGCAAAATTCAGTCCACTGGTTTGTTTTCTTGGACATGAAATTCACTTGTTTTTCCAGGTTGGAGTGATTTCAGCAGAAAGGACATATTTTGCTTAGGTTTTATTGCCTAAACCTAACCACGGGTTACAAAATATGATCCAGCGTATGATCTGTGCACATGTACTGTCATGTTAAAAAACCCCCAAATTAACATCATAGGAAGTCCTGTGAATTAAGTACACCTTAAGTAAGAGTGTAAGTAGCAGGTGTGAGTTAATTGGCTATAATGAACAGCACCATGTTTGGTGAAACCCAAACAAAGCCTATCAGCGCACATACACTTCATGCCAACTGTCAAGCACGGCGGTGGAGGAATGATGGTTTCGGTTGGTTTTACGACCTCAGGACCTGGGTACCTTTAGGTCAATGACACTCTTTTGAATTCTAGAGTCAAATGTGAGGTCTGAAAGATAAAGCTTGCCTTACAGAATTGTGCATAACTTAATAATGGAGAGCATCCTCACACAGAACATAACATCCTGGCATAGGAACAGCTGTGTTAAGGCCCCAAAAGCTCTTCAGAGAGTGATCCGTGTGGTAGAACGCTGCTTCGGGGCTGCTGTCCCTTCCCTACAGGACATTTACACCAGGAGATGCTGGTCCAGAGCAGTTCAGATATCGATGGCCTCTCCCATCCCAGCAACAAACTGTTCCAGCCTCTGCAATCAGGCAGAAGCTTCTGCACCATCCGGGGAAAAACAGAGGGACTCAGGAGGAGCTTCTACCCTCAGGCAATCTGAGTCCTAAACCAGAAAATATCCCCCCCCCCCTGCGGATGGTTTTATTTAATTTAGTTAATGTATAAAATTCACTACTTATGTCACACAGTTCTATTAATTTCCACCTGTAGTTGCATCGATTTTTCACCTCAGAACTGAGATAAGTTTTAAATCAGAACTTGTCCATTTGGTGCCTGTTGTCACATTTCATGGCCTCAATGCTGCCAGTTTCTTCCAGCTTTAAAATACAACAGCTGCCACTACTTGAGTGCTCAATTTCCTTGGTTTACAACACGCACCAAATTGCAGTAACTCAATCAGGCCAACCGACTGCTGTAAACTCACATGTGAGTCAAGGTTCAGGGCAGGGTAGTGTGCTTTAAAGGAGCAATTAGCATCAGCTTATAATATACAGATAGAAGAAAGGAGTGAAGGAGCAGCAGCAAGAGCAGACAGCAGATCACTAATCAAATTAAGAATGAACTCCCCAAGAGTTTGCCTGTTTCCAGCGCTTGAGTCAACAAATTAACAACAGCCCCACGGCACCTGCGTGTGACTCAGTCTAACTTAGCAGGTTTGTTGTGGGGAGTGCATGTCTCCCTGTGTGTGACAGTAGTGCTGTGCAATGCTGCAAATTTGATGCCGATCCAATAACAAGTAAATACAGGCCCAGTACTGCTGATACCAGTACCAATATCTTTAAAGGCAGCTTATGTAGAGGGGAGCAGGGTGTCATGAGTTATAAGACGACTCATTGATAATATGCAAATTCTGAACACATTTTAATGCATTTAAAGCTTTTGCTGTTTAGATGTGCTATAAGCTATAAATAATACAGACGTGGTAGTCAACACAAAAAGGCATTTTTCATAGTGCATGTTTGAGGTACAGTGGTCCCTCGCTATATCGCGGTTCACTTTTCGCGGCCTCGCTGTTTTGCTGATTTTCTTTTGGTGCATTTTGAATGCTTTATTATTATTATTATTTTTTGTTTTTACAGCACATTGTGTTCTGCATCCTGATCGGCTGTAGACCATTTTCAATCAATCTCGTGCCGTGTCTCCTGTACAGCACAGAATGCATCTGCGGTAACACCCAAAAGGCAGAGGAAGATGCTAACCATCGCACAAAAAGTTGGACTTCTGGACATGCTAAAGGAAGGTAGAAGTTACCGTATTTTTCGGATTATAAGGTGCATTGAGCGAAACAAAACAGTCAGATAAGTCAAACTTTACTCAACTCATTCTTCTTGCTTCCTCCACTTCCGTACCATTGATTCATTAATGGTTTAATAATTGTAAAAAATAAAGTTGGCTACTTCACGGATTTGACCAATCGCGGGTTATTTTTAGAACGTAACTTCCGCGAAGAAATGAGGGACCACTGTATACTTTTTAATTTCCCCCAAATCATTTATTTAACGCAAATCAGAGGATTACATACTCAACTGTCACGATCAGAGGGGACAGACCGTGCGGGGGTGTGTGTGGTGGACCCAGGTGCGAACACAAGAGAGTAGACCGGAGTAAACTTAAACTGAAAGCGAGCCTTTATTGTGGCTGATGACAGGTCTCAACACAAAGCAGAAACACTGTGACTAAACTGAACCTAAACTAAACTGGGAAACAGATACTGATAAACTAAGGAGACTCAGAAAACCATGACGATGATGTACAGACTGACCGGGAGGACATGGAGGGTAGGAACACAGACGACGCGACACAGACTACATGAAACACAGAGACTAAATACACATGAGGGATGATCAGGGGAAGTGGCCACACATGGGAGCATAGTTGACACACATGAACCTAACGACAGGATAGGAGAGGTGAAACTAAATACACTGACATTGAATACAGACTTTCAAAGTAAAACAGGAAACATGGAGATTAGACGTTACATGAACTAAACATAACCACGCAGACATGACGCATGAACCAGGGAGACTTAGTACAGGGGGAGACAACAAGACTAAACAGCAATCTAGAAATTAACTAGGTGAACTAAGCTAAGGCACAAATAAATGCAAAAGATACATAAACTCAAACGCTGGGTCGCTCGACCCAGGACCATGACACTCAACAAGTTAGAAACAAAGTTTTGATCTCATCGATACGATACCAATACCACCGTTGGTATCAATACTATAGATATTTGGATCAAGCCGCCCATCTTTATGCGACAGGGAAAGAAGTAAATACTGTCAACAGTAGTAACCTAGCCATGAAGTGTTTAGCTACACTGTAAAAAAAAAATCGTGATACAAAAGTATTTTACTGTGTATTTTACAGTTGTGTACTGTTCTTCTAGAATATCATTAAATTCACATAAATAAACTGTGATTTTACATTTCAAATGTAAATTAACGTAAAATCACTGTAAATGTAATAAAACACAATTTTCTTGTTTTTTAAGTGTATTTGTCTGTACATATTCATATTTAGATTGTTAAAATACATTCACAAATGCATCATAATTTCACAAAGATTTGTCCGTTATTTGAAAGATTGAACTGTTAAACTCAAATGTAATGCTATGGAAAAATATATAAAATGATTCGTATAAACTTTTTTACATCAAATAATTATTATAATTATTGTTACTTAGGGCGATCGTGGCTCAAGAGTTGGCAGTTCGCGTTGTAATCAGAAGGTTGCCGGCTCGAGCCCCGGCTTGGACTCTCTCGGTCGTTGTGTCCTTTGGCAAGACACTTCACCTACTGGTGATGGCCAGAGGGGAATTATAAAGTGGAATTGTAAAGCGCTTTGAGGGTCTCATAAAGCGCTATATGAATGCAATCAATTGTTATTTAAACCAACTGTTAACTGTATATTTCTGTACATTTAAGTATTATTATTCATATTGCCACATTCATTGACTTTGTTTATAGGTAATTTCATGGTTTAATCACGTTAAATTGTTCCTAATTTAATGTTTAAAAGCACTTGAAAAAGGCAAAATCCCATGTAAAATTAGGGCAACAAACTGTATTGTCATTACTGAAAATAACCGTATTTTCATGGGAAAGTTATTTTTTTTGTTATTTTCTGGTATTATTTTGGCGCCCCAGCTGCCCGAATATTACTGTTTTTTTAGGAGTTTTTTTTTACAGTGTAGCTTAGGGTTCAGAAAAACAAATGAAATTCAGCTCCCAAAATTTTTATGTTTAACCCAAACTGTAAACATCATGGTTATCATCACTACTGCTATATCAGAATAACCCTAGTTCCTACCACTCTATGCATGTTCCTTATAGTTTGGCCTCATTGAATGACTGGAATCCACAACTGTATGAATTCGTTCGCCTGCTGTGGAGCAGCTTGGCAGGGACACCTTATCAGATCATTTTACGTAGCACCCATGTAAATATTTTCTCTGGAATTATCAGTTGGATTGATTTCAGTCAGACAGAGGAAATGTTGGCACGTTCCTTGTTTGAAAAGCAGATCATATTGTTCAGAGAAAAAACAAACCGCCATTCAAGCGGAGTTTTTAAATAGCACGATTTATGTTCAGCGGGGGGGAAAAAGGCCCGAGCACCGTGAGACTAACAACAACCAATGTAAACAAAATTCAATTTCTTCTTCTTCACTCCTTAAAATTGCCTGTCTTCATATAACCTGCATCTGTTTGATGATACCCACTATGATGTCGACGATGAGTTTATCTCATAAATATTTATGTCAGCCTCCAGAGGCAGCTAAACTCCATACAGCAAATAAGAAGGCGTGTGCTCGGATTAGGTGAGTTTTCCTTTTAGTTCTTTGCAACATGTATCAAAAGATGAAATGGCTGCCACCTTACCACTGCACTGAAAGAGGACAACGTGCATGCTGCAAGTATTTTATCACTGGAAATGGAGTTTATAAAAAGGCAAACACATAAGCAACAAAAAGGTCTTTTCTTTCTCATATGAATAGCACCATTACTTGTAGTTTTAGACAGAGTGAAGCCTAGGGTGGCTCAAGCCCCCCCCCCTCCACACACACACATATTGTTTGAGTGATAAAAAAAAGGGGGCTGAGAGCGGGAGAGATAGATTTGCACACATCTCGCTTTGGCCTTTAAGAGGCGGAAGCTGTCTCTGGTTTGTCATTTAGTGATGAGCACGTGAACAGAATCGGGTCGTGACTTTAACAGAATACTCGGAGAGAAGTGAAGGAGAGAGTCGAAGAGGAGGGGGAGTGAGAAAGGATGGAAGGAAGATTGAAGATTAGAGAAAAATGAGGGAGACAGAGGGAGGGAGATATTTAGATGGTGCGGGGAAGTGATGGCAAAGGGAAGAGGGTGAGAAGGGATGGGAGGACAGGAGGATGGAAAAGGGGGTAAAACATGGCAGAACTGAATCATATTGTGAGGGAAGGAAGACAAGGAAAAGGGGAAAGAATGGGGAGTAAACAAAAGGACGGATGGCGGTGATACGAGGATGTTGGATGGTGCTTGTGGGTATTATGCTTCACCCCACGGGTTCTGTCAGGACAAGCCCGAGTGCGTGTATGAGAAAAAGAGAGATACTGTGTGTGAATTAACAGCTCGAAAACTGATCACAAAGAGACAGATGTGAGTTCACACGCTTATATTGAACCTCCAACACATTGAGTCTGTATACAGCATGCACACACATTCACACTTCTGATGAGCTTACGTGCCAGTCACAGACTTGTGCTCTCATACTTTCTGCAGCATACTGTAAGTCTCACTCCATCTTTCTCTCTTACACACACACACACAGACACACACACACTCGCACAATCAAATGAAAGAACACAGCAAGCGTCCCACAGCTGGGCACTGATGAGCGAGAGAGAGAGGGTGTCCGACCTGCTGTGTGAACAGGCAGTATTTCCATACAAATCAATGGAGCATCAGGCTAAGCTCAGGGACACATCAGGGGACAAGCCTGGTCACACACGTGATGAAGCTACACACACACGCAAGCGATATCTCATCACGACATGCAAGCACAGGAAACTGCAATCACTTGCCCTTTACACTGCGTTGCGTGCACACACGCTCACATGCAGCCAGCTGGCTGATGATGGCGCATCCAGAGGATGAGTGAGCAGGGAAGGTTATTTTCACAATAAAATCAGCTGTACTGATTACTTTCTGGAAGCCTCAGATTTGTAAAGGAATCAGTTTAATTACGCAGTGATGCTATAACATTATTCATGACGGTTAAAACAATGATTCGTCACTCCTTCGTCAGTGGTCAACAGCACCAACTCACTGTGAGTTAGATTATAGACTCGGTAGCAGCAGGCAGTCGGCTCCAGAGGTTACCAGCGTACACTTCTTATACAAATGAAGCCGGTGCAGAGGTGCCATTTGAGGACAAGTACACTTATTATGTACATAAAAGATAGATGTAGTCATAGACGCCAGCTTACCGACCAGCTTGGTGCTTTGAAACCAGAAGTGCTGAACAAATGGTGTATCTGACGTTTATAGCGATGAAACTAAATGGTCCTTTTCTCATAAACTGAAACACATCTGGATTTCTTTGGCAACCAGAATAGTCACCCACTGCTGCGCATTAAAGAGAATGGAGGTTTACTGCAGTTAAAGCTTCGGTGTTTAGAGGCATGTTCTACAGAGCATCTACGTTATTACTTTTTAGACTCCCAGTTTAGGATGCAAAACTTTCTCCCATCTCCCACCCCATGCAGGAGACTCTGACAGCACTGAGCAGCTCCTTCAGTGGCAGGCTGCGGCACCCACGGTGTGGGACGGAGAGATTTCTCAGGTCATTCCTCCCCACTGCTGTCAGATTCCACAATAAAGACTTCGCAGCTGACCAAACACACACATCCACACATGTGCAATAACACTAACTGCAATTCTCTTTTTTGACAACGTTGTATTTTACTCAGTTGTATATAGTATTTTTATTCTATTATATATAGTATTTTATTTTATTCTATTCTATCTTATTCTTATTCCTATCATCTTATCCTATTCTAGTGGGTTTTTTTCTTTTTTAATTATTGCTATGTAACTTTGCACTATCCACTTTCTGCTGTAACAAAACAAATTTCCCATGTGCAGAACTAATAAATCTTATCTTATCTTATCTTATCTTATCTTATCTTTACAGCAGAAACACACCTGTGGAGCCTAGCAACAAAATCTAGCTAATTTCCCCTGTATTGGGCACAGACAGTTCAGATGTAGCTTCTGGGTCTGGAGAGGCGACACCTGGAGGTGCAAAAAGTCTGTAAACCCCTTCCTGATGAGCTCATGTGTTTACAGACACATTTCGGATCGTGTTGAATAAAAACATTAAGACAGTTTTGTAAATCTTGGTTGTGCTATGTACCAGAAAGGAGGTTTAAATGGGCGTGCTCATTGTGATTGACAGATTTTTAGCTGTCCCTGAGCTTAGCATGTCATGCTAACCAAACATACTAAAACCCATGGGTTACATCACAGTAGCTATGTCTATTTAAATATATCTATTTTTTTGTATGTGTGAAAACTTGTTACTGTCTCCATTTGTTATGCTTTCTTATCTGTTTGACTTCTTATCTGCACTGGCCTTCTTTTAGCCTTGCCTTATAAAAACCTTGATGAAAGCACCTCTGTGAATGCAGTGAATAAAGTTTGAAGTCTCAGTGCATCTGCTCTCATTTTTCTGTCTGACACCCCTTAGGTTTAAAAAGGGCTTATTGAGGAACAGCACAGGCTTATGATAAAAATTAGACACGAATCACATTTTAAAATCTGACTTTATATATGTCTTTAATATATACAGGTCTATATACATATATAGATAAAGATATACATAGATATATGTCTACAAAATCGTGTTTGGTTTTAATAGGAGTTTGGGTCAAGTCATCTTCAAGCCACATATGAAATTCTGGGAACAAACACTGAATACTTTTATCTTTTCTGGCCTGAAAAATGTCAAATGTAAAATGAATTTCAGCCCAAATAGCCTAATGGAAATGGAAATGGAAAAAAAAATACTCATCAGTCTTGGAAAAAACTCATAATGTTCAAACTCTACTGCACACCAATTTTATCTGCCATCGTATTTCTTTGTGATGGGGGAACAGGAATTAAGTATTGAATTAGAGTAAGCATATTAAAAGGATAAGAGCATCACTACAAGTCAGACAAAATTGTCCAGTGATGAGGAAAGAAATGGACAGAGGGAGCAGAGACGAGGGAGAAAGGTGAACATCATAAAAATTATGTGTGGCGGCGGCGGGGTTGGCGGGGCGGGTTGGGGGGCAAAGAGAAAAGGAGGAGACTGAAGAGGGCTGAATTACCCTGAGTGCCAGGATGAACAAAGGAGAAAGCCCAAGCGGGGGCCATTCATGGTCTGCTGTTTGGTGAAATAAAATACAAGGATGGAGAACAAGTGAGATGAAGAATTAGGAGGGGTGATCAAACAAGCGGACAGGCAGGGAAATGAGAAGGAAAGCAGAGACAATTCATTATTAAACCAGGCAGGCTGGACAGCCAGAGACTAGATGGATGAAGGGAAAAGAGAAATCGAGTTAGGGGTCGGCGAGAGAGTGAGAGACCTAGGAAATGAAAACAAACAAGCCATCATCCATCCCATCTCTCCATTGTTGCTTAGTTCCCCTTAAAGGTCGGCGTGCTTTTCTTCTAGTAGTGTAGTCAGGAGGAGGGAGGGAGGGAGGGAGGGACAGCAAAAAGAGGAAAAAAATTGTGAAGATTTATCTATCGAGGGGAGAAGGAGGAGGAGTGGCAGAGGCGGCGGCGGCGCTTCAGAATTCTTGATCATTGCCACAGCAACCAGTCACCTGGCAACCGGGTACACAATGGCTCCGGTAGCCTTGGCAACAGCATGGTCTCCGTCGGAATACACGGGGAGGATGAAGAGATGCAGGCGGGGAGACAGGTAGACAGATGGAGTGATAGGGAGAGAAGTGTGAGATAGAGGGCAGGAGGGTGAGATTGAGCGATGGAGGGGTGGAACGGGAGGAGGAGGAGCAGGTGTAAACGCAGAGCTGGTATATCACACCTCAACAGGTGCAGAGGAAAAGCCAAATGTGTGTAAAGACATAATGAGAAATGTAATGAGCTACTGACCAGGAGAATGGTCCACCATATGTGACCCTGCATGAAGGAAGACTGTGTTAATCTACCTTATTTGCGCGGGCGCGTTCAAATGAGAGACGAGTGGCTCGTTTCCCCCAACTTGCACATGCGCACACCTTGTCTTTTTGCAGCAATTTCCTGTTTTGTCTTTCTTTCCCACAATATATACGTCTTACTCTGCTTTGCATCAGTTGCTAGCTTGCCCGTCAGGTTTTAAAGTGACTTTAAAGATGAAAGACCCAAACAATCGGGCACAAAGTGCTTCAAGTGCGCTTGAGGAAAAATGCTCTAACTTGATGAGTCACATGTCAGCCTGAAGCCCCCCCCAAAACAATGACTAATCCATCAAGCTCAGCTTTACTTCTCTCTGGTAGAACTTAACAATGATTCACACGGACATTGGATGAAAGCAAATGTTGCATATTCATGTAAAATCCACGCACGTGTTTATACAAACACACACTCGAGCGAGCACGCTGTGACGCAACACCAATGCAAACCTTGAAGATAACAAAAGCAAAACGGTGCATCTGAGCACAAATATTCATCGCTCAAGCCAGACCAGAGCGACACAATCGTGCTCTAAATTAGTTAGTTAGTTTTTAATATGACGCTCAGCACACACCTGATTTAACATTTCAGATAAGACTTATTAAAGCCTGGAGGCCCAACGCACCAGAAATGAAGTTTTTGTCTCTGTGCATGTGTTTGGAAGGGTGAGCGTGATTGACTTTGTGTTTGTATCACCATGTTTGTGTGCGCGTGTGTTCGTGTCTGTGTGTACTGTAGTACAGCCTATAAGCCCATTAGCCCCAGGTTAAGTGATTTACAGCTTCAGCTTTAAGCCCCTCCGCACAATCTCATCCCCAACGCCCCTGTCTATCTGGCCTCTCTATCTGCCTACCTTATCTGGGAGATTACACACACAGACACACGTACACACACAAACCTGTCAGCGTCTTCCTGTAGACACTGTGCCAGACATAACTCTGAAAAGATACATGCTCACGGTGTACAGAAAACAAATACGAGACAAGAAATGCACTAATCCCAATTATGCAGTCATGTAAAAGAGAGCATCCGAAAGAAACTGCTGGCCTTGTTGAACAACGCCTAAAGATAAAGTTGGGATCCTTGAACAACACTATAACAATTTGTTTTCTTTTAATTATTTGTTAAAAAAAATCATTGTGTGGATAAAGTAAGAACACCGTGGTCTAGGCTGTCCACCTGTCTCTAACATTAGCAAGCTAAACCTTTTTGACAACTTAATCCTCCAAAGTTCTCTAAGGTGTGAGATCAGCAATACTTTCAGATTCATCCTGAACCTTTGTGCAGGCCGTTCCATAACCCTGCATTTGTTCTATCTCAACCATTCCTCGGAGGATTACCTAACAAACGTTTAAGAGCATTCACCTGTTGAAAGGTCCACTTCTAGTTGAAGTAACCTTTCATATTATCTTTGACCTGCTGCAGAATTCATAGTTCATAGTTAAATTAAGAACCGCAATTATAATAACACATGTTTCTACGATCAATGGTAAGAATTGATCCTGGGATGCACTTCTTTGAGAACCAAGCAGTGTGTCTTGGATGGAACTCGCATGGGCGGCCATATTTAAGTAATCTACCAGGTGTTTGAAATCTGCCCAACTCACAAATGACTGGATGGGATGATTGATTTTTATTAATTTGTATCCATTACTTTTTTCCACCCTGAATATCTGGAGAGCTCTTTACACCTTGGAATGATGACACCTTACACCTTATTTGAAAAGAGAAGATAGATGTCAGAACTTTAAATAAGAAAGGCTTCACCTCTCAGTCCATAAGGGATGTTTAATGATTAGCACCAACAGGATAAACTGATTCTAATTTGTACAATTTGAAGATGTGTTAATGTAGGGGTGTTAGGCTTTTGCATCAAACTTGGTACCCTGAGAGGCGGACTGTTGGCCAATCTGACGCAGGGCTTAATTACTACTAAATGTGATTTTGAGATGTGTTTAAAACTGCACATTTACAGTCACTAAAGAAGGGTCGGGCACTAGTTTTTAACATTTTCCTACAGGTCAGACACATTTATCCTGATATTAATATCAATAAATAGGGATTTTAATTGTAAACATATAATAAAGATGGAAATGATGAAAAAGGCAAGGCAATACTTTACCTCAACGGAACAAATGGGTACACATGCCATTCACACGGACTACTGGTGGACTTTTATGTCAGTCATCCTTCTTTGGATGTAGCATGCTAATGTCTGGAAAGATTCCCCTCTTGCACCCTCGATTAAGGGTGTAGAAGTGTAAAGGTGTGCCAGACAGGAAATAAAACCTGCCAACTGTATAAACATAAACCATCTGGTGAGTAAACGTACACGTTACCTTTGCCATCCTCGATTACGCAGGATACAGAAAAAGATACTTTTTCTACAAATACAGAAAAAGATACTTTATATTTGAATTAAATATTTTAATCAATCACCATATAGATGTTGTGATGTTTAGAGGCTATGTTTCATAAAGACTGACGCAGTCTCCTAGGCGGGGAACAAACGTACAGACGTGCGTGCGATTATTATAGTAAGCTGACGAAATCACAGCAAAATGTCGAATTTAAGCATCCGTTATCGGAGCTTACCACCTTTAATCATCAGGCACAGTTTCAAAGGGTTTCAAAGAAGATCAAGCGATTGCTTGTTCAAATATCCCAAGACAGCCAACAACTTCCACACCTCACTTTTCTACATGTCACATGACCGTACGTGCGCACACACCTTTGCACGCAGCTACTCATTAGACGGTGCCGTGCTCCTGAAGCCGAGCACAAAGGAGGTGTTTCATCTCCTCTGTATGTTTGTTCTCATTGTGAATTCTCTTTGATGCAGGCGTCCTCATCAATGCATGTAATAGCTCTATACACTGTCTCTCTGCGTAATGGTGAGGCTGTGTGTGTGTGTATTTCAAAGTATCTATGTGTTTGTGACAGAAATAGAAAAGAGGAAAGATATGCTAGATAGAAAGAAAAAAAACGTGTGTGTCTGCGTGCGTGATCAACCTAATAAACTTCACAGCTGCTCTCTCCCACTGCCACTTTTATGGGAGCAGCGAGCAGCCTCTAACCTCCAAGACAAAAGGAAATGTAGAAAGCAGCTCTAAGGACAGATAAAAGCAAGAGTGGGAAGTGCTAAATGATTGCTAAAGCTCCTGCATCATCCCCCTGCCTCCCCTTCAAACTTGCCTCCCTTACCTCGTCTTCTTCTCCTCCACCTCCTCCTCCTCTCCCCCCCGTCTGTCGGGCCCTCGTTTTTTATTCTCTATTTCAAAGGGACAAAGAGAGAAAAAAGGGAGAAACCAACAGCAGCAAAGCAGCAACTCCACTTATGAACACGCAGGCATTATAATGGGGCGGCCACAGCGTTGCCACGACAACACGCAGGGAGGGGTATGGTGACACCGAGGCAGAAATGGGAGAAAGAAGGAGGTAGAGTAGGTGGCAATAAAGAGGAAAAGAATGAGAGATGGAGGTTGTTATCTGGGGTGTATTTACCTGGAGCTCTCGTGGCTGTTTGGCAGAAATGTCTTGTCGTCTCGTCACTGATCTTCAGTGTCACTCAGTGACTCGATGTGATTATCGTACGGCGTTTTATCGTACGGGGGACGTCGGGTAGAGCACGAGCTCCCTGCTCCAATCTGCACGCAGGTGGTAGAAAAACCCCACCTGAGCTTTGATTTGCCTCCATTTGCAGAGATATTTTTAGTTTAAATAAGATGTTGTTATCATGTTGCCTTGTCACAACTCGGAGTTAAGCTGATACTGCAGTAAATCCCGGCAAATACTTTAATGTGGCACAAAGACACATCTGACAGCATGCACTGACGTTGAATGGAAAATTAGGGGTTGAGATTTTGGTTGCCATTGGTGTTGTTTTGTGGAGTCCTGGCCTAAATAAATCACTGATATCAGTTTACAATGTATTTTAAAACTTGCTATTACAAATTTCCATGCCACAGTGGTTCTGAAAATTACTGTGAAAGACATGAAATAGTCACGGAAACGCAATCTCCTTCTTTGAGTACATGAACATAAAGTTCCCCCCTTTTCTTTTCAAAACAGAATGCATGATTTTGAAACGAATGTTGGAATTAAGTTTCATGCTAGCGCATTGTATGTTCACGCAACCCGAGGCAATGTGTCACCAATGCAACTAAGAAAACAGCTTTGAAAGGGAGCTTAAATTTGCTCAAATCGAAGTCAAAATCAGAAACAAAAAGCAAATGAAGCACAAACCTCAATAAGAAACTTGGTAACACAACGTAACACATTACTGTGCTAAGTTCAGTAATCACATTACAGTTACGATTTTGTCACTACTTGGAGGTTCTTTAGTTATCTGAACAATAGGACAGAAAGGAGACAGAGAGGGGGAAAACCCCATCAAACATGCCTTTTTCTTCCTGTGCACTGGCGCTACAATCAGCTGATTTCAATTTATTTGTAGGGATGAGGAAAAGGCACCAAAGTACAAGAAACCAATTTTAACTGCAAACTGTGTCCAGCGCTGTGATAGCAGTACAGTGCAGTTGTTCCTGCACTGTACTGCTATCAGAATATTCTGAATATTGATTTGTAAATAATGGAATTTGAAATAAGGTGGTAGGAACAGAAAAAGCATAAACTTCATCCTACTCCTTTTCAAGAATAAACATTGTGCCGACATTCATGAAAACTTCATGAAAAACGACATTTTGGCTAAAGGTGAACGCCAAGAGTGTGCAACAGGTTGCAACCTGTTACTTTTCCCTATTCAGCACTGCCGCTTTGGCACTTTAGCTGATGATGATGTCAATCAATAGTGTAATGCAGCGTCTGCTGTTGGTGGAGAGTCTGACTCTCTTATCCTTCCTCTTACTGCAGAGCAGCAGAAAAGCAGCTCAAGAGCAGGAAAGAATCCAGGAAGACAGAGGAAGGATGTAATGAATGTAGACTGCGCCGCTTTGGTGTCTTATACTTCAAGTGCAGTCATGATATCTGTAAGATGTTATCAAGCTATTAACAAGTAATGATAGTGATTTGGCATTAACAGCCCACAGTTAGATATACTTATGTCTTAAAAGTTGTTTATGCACTCAGTCAACAATGTAGCATGATGATGACAGGCTGGAAGAGTTTCTAACTTGTACAACATAATCATTAACAGCAAGGTTTTTAGAAAAAAATCCATTTAAGCCCCATTATGAGTGTGCTTGTTGTATGTAGCTTCACAGCTCAATATTCAACATCTTTTGCCCAATATATCCATGGGCGACCGTGGCTCAGGGGGTTGGGAATCGCATCTGTAACCGGAAGGTCGCCGGTTCAATCCCTGGGCCCTCTGTCCTGGTCGTTGTGTCCTTGGGCAAGACACTTTACCCTACTTGCCTACTGGTGTTGGCCAGAGGGGCCGATGGCGCGATATGGCAGCCTCTGTCAGTCTGCCCCAGGGCAGCTGTGGCTACAACCGTAGCTTGCCTCCACCAGTGTATGAATGTGAGAGTGAATGAATAGTGGTATTGTAAAGCGCTTTGGGTGCCTAGAAAAGCGCTATATAAATCCAATCCATTATTATCTGCACATGTGCAAACCATCTCAACCTTACCACTGTAACATTTTGTTCAAACAGCCGACCTGTACTCATTGTACTCACTGTACGCCATCTTTGGTCACTACCAGAAACCTTAACATCTTCAGTCCTGCCACCACCAGCTCGGCCTCCCGTCTTTCTGTTAGTGCCACTGTCTCCAAACCATACACGACAGCAGGTCTCGCTACTGTCTTGTGAACTTTCCCTTTCACTCTCGCCTGCGCTCTCTTCTTCACCTCTCTTGTGTGCTGACAACTGTAAAAACAGTACTTTGGATGGTTGATCTGAGGTATTCAAACTCATCTACCTTCTCCTCAGCTTGTCTCCATCTCATCAGACGCTTGCATTCTGTCGTGCTTCTACCAACTCTCTAGAGCATACCTCCACCTCTCCATTCACTTCCACCCCTTCCTTAATCTGAATACAGATCAAAACATTGTCTGCAAACATCGGCGGGGAAGAGCTTGACCTCATCTGTCAGCCTGTCCATCATCACAGCAAAAACCCTGATGTAATCCAACCCTCGACTTGAACCCATGTGTCGCTCCTACATCACACCTCGCCACTATTTCATTGTGTTCAGACACGTCCTGCACCACCCTCGCACGCTTTCCTGCTTCTTCAACAACTCTTTCCCATAGCTTTATGGTGAGGCTCATCATCTGTGCCCTTCTGGAGTTACTACAGCTCTGCACATCATTCTTGAAAAGTGTCTTCTCTGTTACAAACATCCTCTCACTCTCCAAGATTAGATAATATGGGTAAAAACCTCCTTCTCTCCTAGACACTTCCATACCTTCGTAAGTACTGTACGTAATTTGGATCAACTGCCATTCCACTCTTCATCCTCTTCATAGCTGCACCCACTTCCTCCTTATGTCACGGCTGAGGAGATAAGCAAGTATCTAGACCATTTACGACCTCATTCAAGCGAATATAGAGGATGAAGTGTTTTCTGGTTAAAATACTAGGAGGAATCAGAGATATAATCAATTGTATTATGAGATTTGATATGTGGTAGATGTTGGTCACCTTTAGACAACAAGAAACTCAGTTAAAGTTCAAAAAAGCTGTTTGGGTGAAAATGCATCATTTTATGATGGCGAATTCTCCCGGGGAAAATTGCTCCTCATCTGAGTAGGGCTTTTGAATGCAGCATTAACCCCGACTTCTCCAGTAGCTCTCCAATCAGAGCTTGATTATAAGGGAGCCTATTGTTCAGTCTCTCTTGGCTTTTTGACTGATTCTGGCTGGAGATGGCAGTGGTGGTTGCAGGTATGTCAAAAACCAATTTAATGTGTTTATATTAAACTGCTAGAGCAAATTCAGCTACTCTCTCTCTTTCGTCTCATACTGGTGTTCGGGATGAGCTCTGTTACTCTGCTGTCCAATACCTCTGGTGGTAAGTCGGGTCTCAGCATTAAGGTTTTCACTGTGGGAGGACCTCAGATAATAATTGTTTTACTTCTTCTTATTAACGTGATCAAAGTTTTTCTGTTTGGTAAGATTGTGGCCTTTTCGTAGGACATGTTACTTGCCAATAATGAGTCTATGTACTTTTTCCTCTCAGGTGCTACTACAACTAAGGTTTATTAAAATAGTATTTCATCTGATGGAGTTCCTTGTGTGTTCCTTTGATCTTTTTCTCACTGCCTGTGCTTCAACATTTTAAGCGGTAACAAGGTTGCATTTGCTACCTTACAGTGACATTTTCCATAAGATTTTAAATTCAGTTTTCAGATGAACACTACTTGTCTCCTTTTTAAAGGCATCTAAGTTTCCACTTTATCACTTTAGTAAAGACCTTCATCTTGTGTACAGTAGTGTCATCCCCCTTTACAGGTTCCACATGGTGCCAAACTGAATTCAAGGAGTGGATGAAATACATATTTAAACTTTTACTGGGCAGCAGGCTAAAGTTTTGCAAAATCATAAATAAATCTATAGATTTGCTTTTTTTGAAGGATTCTGCTGCTTGCAAGTCAGGCACCTGCAGCCTATAAAGGGCTGCCAGTTAACATCAGAACAACTGGAGCTGCAATATATTTATTTTAATCTGTCTGAATGCAGGCCTAGTTGCTCTGCACCTCATCCTTTCCTCAAGGTTCCTGCTTTAGTCAAGCCGCCCGCGCCATTCTAACAATCAGCAATGATAATAGATAATACAGTCAGTGATACAGGTCAAGGGAGCAGGCTAAAACATGTGGTAAGGTACCTACTGGGTGATATGTATGGGACTGATAACAGCTGATAACAGCCATTCAGAGGGCTGATACAGTAATAACCACATTGACTGTGCGATGCTATAGTTGCTACATCTTAATTGTCGATGCAGCAAAAATCATTATCATGACACGGGTCAAAATGCTAATGTGTTATATAAGACCAAACTAATGTCTAGTAAACAGCTTCCCAACAGTCATTAACTTGTAAAACTTTGTGGAAATGAATGCGCTGAATGATTATATATGTCGCTATTGATCTACAGGCCATGCCTTTTCCTAATTAAAACTGGATGAACACATTCTGCAAGTACAATAGCAAGTTAACTGCATGTTTTTAGGTGATGCACTCACTAAATCACAGGTTATGGAACTAGGCACAAAGCAGAGCTTTATTTAAATCTGCTCCTGAGCAATCCTCCAAGCTAATTCACCTATAATAAGCACCAACACAAAAAGTACAAATACACCTTATCTTAAGCTTGTGCCTGTACAAATCTGAGCCACTGACACAGAGAACACGTCACAACTGCTCACAGCTGTATGAAAAAGGATTTAGGTTCTTGCCGGTTTTTGAGGAATCGCTGTCTTCCGGAGAGCATCCGCAGTGGTGGACAGGCTGCCTATTGACAGTCTGTGCATGGATCAGATACCCTGGGCAGTGTTGACAGAGACAAAGAGGGGATGAACACGATGTCTGAATGTCAAGTCAAGGCTGTCAGAGGGTCAGACAAGTCAATGATGGAGCCACTGGAGTCAATGAAGGACGGTGCAAGAGGGAAAGGAGATGGACAGGATGGAGGTGATGGAGTAAGAGACTGGAAAGAAGATAGATGCAGGGTGGAGGCAAGAAAGAGGCATAAACCTACAGCCTACATTCACGCTTATGGTGGATCGGAGGAATAAGTCAGATGGGGATTTTGAGAGTGAGACGGAGCGGAGTGCAGGAGGAGGCAGATGGAGCTGGTTAAATCCTTGTCCTGAGTATTGTACCAATTGTGGCAGAGAGGCAGACACAATAGCTGAGCAGTCTCCTGTCGCTTCCATAAACAAGATAAATTGATGAGGCTCTCCCGCCCACTAACATCCACAGTTTGTTTTTATTGCCTTCCAGGACAACGGAATGGAAACCTACTCTAGTAAAACAAAAAAGAAACACTCTGCTAAATATTCCTTTTCCACTCTCAAAGACTTCCACTATAGCATCATGGATGAGTGGCAGCATTTGATGCCATTGTCTCATATGAGTAGCTTTGGCTTGTATTAGGAAAAGGCTCTTTCAGTGTGGCTCCCATGTTGCTGAGAACAAACTAAAAGGGATGTAATTCAATCAGTCGGGTTTAAAAAGCCACTTCTTTACATTATGATTTGATTATAGCCTCTTTTTTATTTATTTTACTTTAGAGAGACAAAACATGATTGAGCATAACCAGTATTGATTCCGAGTACATTTTTTCTTCTTTGACAACCCCTGGGATGCTTTCCCCGAATAACATTTTATTATGATGGACGGAAATGTTTTACACAGACATCGCAGGCTTGGAAGAACACAAAGCAAACGATTCAAAATGGGATTGCCAGTCAGTAAACAGGGGGATTACAGAATCCCAGCGCTTAGCGAAAAGGCTGTAATTGAAGAAACAGAGAAGAAAGATATATTAATAACAAACCAGGCTTTGGCTGAGGCTCTCTAAGACACCGATTCAAGGTGACATGCTGTTTGACTGTTTGTCTGCGAGCGAGACTGCGCTAAAGCTACCGACTGGAAATTTCATGAAACGCGGTCTAGAGTTGGCCGAAATAAACCCATTAAAAGCTGGCGCGGTTTCAGATCGCTATCTTTAAAAGTGCAGGATAGGGGATTATTTCCACTCTCCCAGCGCCTTTGAAGTTTCAAGATGTGTTGATTTTTATCCGAGTAAAATAGCGAACAAATTTGAAAATGATGCAAAACTATCGAATCCAAACATTAGCTGACATTTTTTTCCAGTGACAAATCAAAAAAGGAGGAAAAAATCATGTTTATTAAAGTTTCTCTCTGTCTCCTGCGGTATTTATTCAGTGCTTGTCTACTTGTTGATGCAGTGTCGTTAGCGGTGATCTATGCTGCCTTCAGCGGAGTCTGTGATTTACTGTGCGCTCTGACTCTGACACGGGCCGGGGGAGGGGAGAGGGTCAGGCTAAATGGCTGTCTGACCACCATCCATCTTCCCACCCAATCAATGACACCATTCAGGCAGATTTTATCCAATCAAAGCGTCCTGTTGTGATGAAAATGATGCATAAGGCCTGGGTTAAACCAGGCTAGTACCCAAACCACTTTGCAAACAGATTTTAAGGGCATTTAAAAGCCATCTGGACAACACATGCACTGTAGTACACCTACTGTAGCAGCCATCAAAGCATAACAGGGAAAACTCCAACTCAGAAGCAAAATTGGATCCAGCATTTATTAATGTTACACTAAACAGGCACCAAATATTTTCCGCCACAGTCCACAGCGCCCGCCTGCCTGTGCAGCAGCATCTCATGTTTACTGGTTAAATGCTATGTTGCATTGTTTACTAATGGTGTCTTTGGACATGCATTGAATAACATTGTTGGTGGCTTTTGTCAAAGGTGACAGAAGCCTTTGAACTCGCTTGTGCTGCTGCACCCTTCATAATTATCTGACAGCAATCAATTGAGGCTTGTTAAGACTTTCACAGAAATGGCCCGGCTTGCTAAGTTTGCTGACATAATTTTTGCATTCCTGTGCAGACATTAGACCAAAAAAGTCAATCGTATTTACTCATGGAGGATTGCCGGTCATTACCTGATGGCTTTGTCATGATTAGATTGGGATTACTGCTGATTTCTAAACCAAATCATCCAGAAAATAACTGCCGTACCAATGAACCGATTAAGGAAGTCATTAGAGGAGACTTTGCAAACATGTAACGCTCTTTTTAAATCATTTTTAAGTTTTAATTATATCACATTTTAATTGCAGTCTCTGTTGCCAGCAAACCTAAAAGATAAAAAGCCACTGACAGCAGAGGAAGTGGCTCGAATGAAGATGTGAACTGTCTCACAGTTTCACAGCCAAGACTCCAATTTCCAATGTCAATGTTTACCTAAATGCACCAACAGGAAAGGATAATAGAGGCAGGTGCACACAGCAGCACTGCTAGAGGTGGAAATCCAGTGTTCAACCTAATATAGTAAGTACTGGACATGATAAGAACTCAAGAATGATGTAAAATATATTTGTTATTAATGGGCTAAAATGGCTGTAAAGATGATGGAAACAGATTTTTGGGGTAATTTAGAATGTAAACGTGGCTGGGCGTCATTGGTTACAGCTCTTTTAGCACTGACTGCAGCACATGTGAGCAGTATAACATCACAGCTGAGCTGTAGCAAGTGTGGAGTTGTGTGGTTAGTAAGTTACTAACTACTTTTTAAAATACATTCATGTAATCTTAATAAATGTTCACTTTCAATATAGATAAACTCTCACTGCACATTTCCACACTCTATGTCAAGATATATAGCTGTCTGAGTTTTATTACATCCAAAATGTTGGCATGCCAAAACTCCAGTTTCAGTCAGGATGTACTAACACCACCACTGTGAGGCCCTGCTTGTCAATCTTAAGCCTTTAATCCATCTGTGTGCTCTGACGGGCTTCTATATTATTCATGGAAAAGTTTCCTTGTCCCTTTAAGGTAATTTATTTTCCTCAGTCACAGTGGGGATCTCCCAGGGTTTGTTTCAGTGGCCCCTGTGGAAGGAATGTCTGTGAAACAGAAATTGTTCTTGGTTTTTCATATTTTGTTTTATATGTAATATTAGAAAAATATGTTAACTACAAGTATAAACACACCGATGTGTCAGGTATATGTTTATTATGTATACATTGTTTGTACCAGGGTGGACCCCTTTTGATTTTCACAACTAGCTTAATTAATGTTTTGGTCTGAGGTCTGGTGACTGTGGAGGGTGTTTCAGCGCAGTGAACTCATTGTAATGTTCAAGAAACCAGTTTGGGATTATTTGAGCTTTGTGACATGATGCTAGAAGCGCCCATCAGAAGACGGGTACACTGTGGTCAATATGGATGGACATGGTCAGCAACAATACTCAGGTAGGCTGTGGCTATCTAATGGGCCTAGACTGTGCCAAGAAAATATCCCTCTCACCATAACACCACCAGCCTAACCCTTTGACACAAGTCAGGATGTCTCTATACGTTCAAGTTCACACTAAATTCTGACTCTACCGAATGCTGCAGCATCAACAGCCATTCAACCAGGGAACATTTTTCCAGTCTTCTTTTGTGTAATTTTGGTGAACCTGTGCAAACTCCGGTTCATAGCTGACATTAGTGGCCCCTGTGTGGTCTCCATCAACTTCAAGGGTCGACATGTTGTGCATTCAGAGATGCTCTTCTGCATAGTTTGGTTGTAACAAGCGGTTATTTGAGTTACTGATTCTTTCCTGTCAGATCAAAGCAGTCTGGTCTTTGTCCTTTGACCAGCGAGGTATTTTCCCCCAGAGAGCTCAGTGGATATTTTCTCCTTTTCAGACGATTCTCTGTAAACCCTAGAGATGGTTGTGTGGGGAAATCCCAGCAGATCAGCAGTTTCAGATCAGCCTGTCTGGCAGCAACAGCCATACCACATTCAGAGTCACTTACGTCACCTTTCTTCCCCATTCTGATGCCCAGTTTGAACTTCAGCAGATGTTTGAACATCTGCACGACTGAATGTATTGAGTTGCTGCCATGTGATTGGCTGATTAGATCTTTGCATGAACAGTTATAACTAACAACGTGACCACCGAGTGTATATAATGGGGGAAAAATGGCAAATAGTGGCAAAGTTTAAAAAACGCTCTACAACGTTAGCTGCTCGGTGCCCTTGCTTCATAAAGAAATCCTTCCTTTCAAAGTCGAGCATATTCTAGAGCAGCACATGGGCAGAATTGCAAATAAATCATCAAGCTTGGTCCGGCCATCCCACCAGGAGGAAGCCACACACGTCTATTGGTAAATGATTGGTGTGTGTCTAAGCCAGGCTCCTATAGGAGGTAAGCAGGCTACTGATGAATGAGAGTCTGGGGTTTAATGAAGTGTGTTTATTACCGGTTGATCAGTGGTTAACGGACAGACCTCCCCTGGCAATATACTAAGAGCACATTACCACAGACAGGCGGGGAGAGAGGGATGTAACAAATTGGGAGGTACTGGCAGAAAAGGTGAAAAAGCAAGAATAAGAGAAAGTCAAAGAAACGGAGAGAATAAGACATGAGACATGTTCAGCTGATGTCCAAACATACAAGCATTTTAAGGGAGTCGGTGGATCTAAGTACAAAATTTGAGTTCTCATAACACAGTATACTCAAATATTACAAATACGCTCATGAACACACTTTGTTGGCTCATCACTTTCAGCCTTTTTTGTTGTTAGTTTACGAACAAGCAAGCAGGGAGTTCCTCTCAAGGTCATCTTAATAGACTTTTTCTTTCCCACACAACCATATACTACCCCCAGTGCCATAAATCACATTCACGCTCACACACACATCCATCACTCGGGGCCAGTCAGAATGACAAATAATACCTCTAACAATAGGTCCTATTCATCAATAAGGCCATATGTTTTTCCCCGGTGAAGAATATCAGAATAATGGACCAAAATGTATTCAAAACAAATACGCATGAGAAATGTTTGGAGAACTTCATCATGGCCTGAACTGAAGCAGACTACTTCTGGCAGCAGTGAGCTATAAACTTTGAATTTCATTTATCCAAATCCTGTGTCATGTAAAAGAAAAAAAATCGACACTGCTGCAGTGTAATATTTAAGATGCAAACAGCTGCTTTATTTATTATTTAAATTTTACAGAGAATATAAGGCTCGTTTCCTGTCAGTAACAGGGTTGTTTATTGCTGAGATTTTGGAAAGCATCTGCATCGCTGAAAAGAGGTTTGACGATTATAAACTCCCAGGTTACACAAACCTGTTTGGAATACAAGAAAAAGGTCAATAGTAATAAATGATCTGATGTAAGATGGATTTGGAGCTGACATACAAACATAGCCATCTGGAAACAGTATGCTTTGGGGATGTGAAGCAATTAATAACAACTAAAGCAAGCAGAGATTTATTAAAGAAAATACCAGCGTTATAGCCAGCTGGTTTATGCTGACAGGCTCGGTGAAGTCTTTATAATGAATTAAACCTGCAGTATTCAATTCAATTCAATTTTATTTATATAGCGCCAAATCACAACAAAAGTCGCCTCAAGGCGCTTCATAGATACAAAGAAAAACCCAACAATCATATGACCCCCTATGAGCAAGCACTTTGGCAACAGTGGGAAGGAAAAACTCCCTTTTAACAGGAAGAAACCTCCAGCAGAACCAGGCTCAGGGAGCGGCGGGGCCATCTGCTGCGACCGGTTGGGGTGAGAGAAGGAAGACAGGATAAAAGACATGCTGTGGAAGAGAACCAGAGATTAATAACAGACATGATTCAATGCAGAGAGGTCTGTTAACACATAGTGAGTGAGAAAGGTGACTGGAAAGGAAAAACTCAATGCATCATGGGAATCCCCCGGCAGCCTACGTCTATTGCAGCATAACTAAGGGAGGATTCAGGGTCACCTGGTCCAGCCCTAACTATATGCTTTAGCAAAAAGGAAAGTTTTAAGCCTAATCTTAAAAGTAGAGATAGTGTCTGTCTCCTGAATCCAAACTGGAAGCTGGTTCCACAGAAGAGGGGCCTGAAAACTGAAGGCTCTGCCTCCCATTCTACTTTTAAATACTCTAGGAACAACAAGTAGGCCTGCAGAGCGAGAGCGAAGTGCTCTAATAGGGTGATATGGTACTACAAGGTCATTAAGATAAGATGGAGCCTGATTATTTAAGACCTTGTATGTGAGGAGCAGGATTTTGAATTCAATTCTGGATTTAACAGGACGCCAATGAAGGGAAGCCAATACAGGAGAAATATGCTCTCTCTTTCTAGTCCCTGTCAGGACTCTTGCTGTCCAGTCCAGCCTGGAAGTAATAAATGCATGAACTAGTTTTTCAGCGTCACTCTGAGACAGGATATTTCTAATTTTAGAGATGTTGCGCAAATGGAAGAAAGCAGTCTTACATTTGTTTAATATCTGCGTTGAAGGACATATCCTGGTCAAAAATGACTCCAATGTTCCTCACAGCGTTACTGGAGGCCAAGGTAATGCCATCCAGAGTAAGAATCTGGTTAGATACCATATTTCTAAGATTTTCAGGGCCGAGTACAATAACCTCAGTTTTATCTGAATTAAGAAGCAGAAAGTTAGCGGCCATCCAGGTCTTTATGTCTTTAAGACATTCCTGCAGTTTAACTAATTGGTGTGTGTTATCTGGCTTCATGGACAGGTAGAGCTGGGTGTCATCAGCATAGCAGTGAAAATGTATGCTATGTCTTCTAATGATGCTGCCTAAGGGAAGCATGTATAATGTAAACAGAATTGGTCCTAGCACTGAACCCTGTGGAACTCCATAATTAACCTCAGTGTGTGAAGAGGACTCTCCATTTACATGTACAAATTGGAGTCTATTAGATAGATATGATACAAACCACTGCAGTGCAGTACCTGTAATACCTACAGCATGTTCTAATCGCTCTAATAGGATATTATGGTCGACAGTATCGAATGCTGCGCTAAGGTCTAGCAGGACAAGCACAGAGATGAGTCCACTGTCAGAGGCCATAAGAAGATCATTTGTAACCTTCACTAAAGCTGTTTCTGTGCTGTGATGAGCTCTGAAACCTGACTGAAACTCTTCAAATAAGCCATTCCTCTGCAAATGATCAGTTAGCTGTTTGACAACTACTCTTTCAAGGAGTTTTGATATGAAAGGAAGGTTGGAGATTGGCCTATAATTAGCTAAGACTGCTGGGTCTAGAGATGCTTTTTGAGTAAAGGTTTAACTACAGCTAGCTTGAAGGCCTGTGGTACATAGCCGATTATTAGAGATAGGTTGATCATATTTAAGATCGAAGAATTAATTAATGGCAGGACTTCTTTGAGCAGTTTTGTAGGAATGGGGTCTAAAAGACACGTTGATGGTTTGGAGGAAGTAATTGTTGAAGTTAACTCAGAAAGATCAATTGGAGAAAAAGAGTCTAACTTAACATCAATGGTACTAAGAGTAGCTGTAGATAATATTACATCTGCGGGATGATTATTGGTCATTTTTTTCTCTAATGATAAAAGTTTTATTTGTGAAGAAGTTCATGAAGTCATTACTAGTTAACGTTAAAGGGATTGTTGGCTCACAAGAGCTCTGACTGTTTGTCAGCCTGGCTACAGTGCTGAAGAGAAACCTGGGGTTGTTCTTATTTTCTTCAATCAGTGATGAATAGTACGATGTTCTGGCTTTGCGGAGGGCTTTCTTATAAAGCAGCAAACTATTTCTCCAGGCTAAATGATGATCCTCTAAATTTGTGACACGCCATTTCCTCTCCAGATTACAAGTCATCTGCTTTAGGGTACGTGTTTGAGAATTATACCACGGAGTCAGGTACTTCTGATTAGAGACCTTAGTTTTCAGCTACAGTATCCAGAGACGTACGTAGTGAGGAGGTGAAATTATTAACAAGATAATCGACCTCTGTTGGGGTAGCGTTCAGATAGCTGCTCTGCTCTATGTTGGTACAGGTCATTGAAGATGATAACAGTGGGTGGATTATATTCTTAAACTTAGTTACAGCGCTTTCAGAAAGACATCTACTGTGATAAAGTCTACTCTCCACCACTGTGTAATCAATTATTGTAAATGTAAATGTTATCAGGAAATGATCAGACAGGAGAGGGTTTTCAGGAAACACTGTTAAATGTTCAGTTTCTATGCCATATGTTAAAACAAGATCTAGAGTGTGATTAAAGTGGTGGGTGGGTTCTTTTACATTTTGAGAGAAGCCAATTGAGTCTAATAACAGATTAAATGCCATGTTGAGGCTGTCATTCTTAGCATCTACATGGATGTTAAAATCACCCACAATAATTATTTTATCTGAGCTCAGAACTAAATTAGATATAAAGTCTGAGAAATCAGACAGAAACTCTGTGTAAGGCCCAGGTGGACGATAGATGATAACAAGTAAGACTGGTTTCTGAGTTTTACAGCTGGGGTGGACGAGGCTAAGCATCAGGCTTTCAAATGAATTAAAAGTCTGTCTTGGTATTTCATTAATTAATAGGCTGGTGTGAAAAATTTCTGCCACACCGCCCCCCCGGCCTGTGCTTCGAGATTTCTGGTAGTTAGAATGGCTCGGGGGTGTTGATTCATTTAAACTAACATAATAATCCTGCTGCAACCAGGTTTCTGTAAGGCAGAGTAAATCGATTTGTTGATCAATTATTAAGTCATGTACTAACAGAGACTTGGAGGAGAGAGACCTAATATTTAATAATCCACATTTCACAGTTTTACTCTTTGGTTCAGATGTGGATACTGTATTGTTCTTTCTTTGTAATTGTTTATGTTTAAGTTGTTTGTTGCTGGTTTTTAGTTTGTTTTTTGTCTGTTTGGGAGCTGACACAGTCTCTATGGAGATGGGTTTTTGGGGGATAGCAGGAGGAGAGAAGCTGCAGAGAGGCGTGTAAGACTGCAACTCTGCTTCCTGGTCCCAACTCTGGATAGTCATATTTTGGGGGGTTTAATAAATTTGTCCATATTTCTAGAAATGAGAGCTGCTCCATCCAAAGTGGGATGGATGCCGTCTCTCCTAACAAGACCAGGTTTCCTCCAGAAGGTTTGCCAATTATCTATGAAGCCCACATTGTTTCTGGGACACCACTCAGACAGCCAGCAATTTAAGGAGAACATGCGGCTAAACATGTCACTCCTGGTCTGATTGGGGAGGGGACCAGAGAAAACTACAGAGTCCGACATTGTTTTGGCAAAGTTGCACACTGATTCAATATTGATTTTAGTGACCTCCGATTGGCGTAACCGGGTGTCATTGCTGCCGACGTGAATTGTGATTTTACTGAATTTACGTTTACCCGTAGCCAGCAGTTTTAAATTTCCTTCAATGTCGCCTGCTCTGGCCCCTGGAAGGCAATTGACTATAGTTACCGGTGTCTCTAGCTTCACATGTCTGAGAACAGAATCACCAATTACCAGAGTTTGACCCCCGGCGGGTGTGTCGCAGAGTGGGGAAAAATGGTTAGACACATGAACAGGTTGGTGGTGCACCTGGGGCTTCTGTTTAGGACTATGCTTCCTCCTCACCGTCACCCAGCTGCCCTCTTTTCCCAGCTGCTTGGGGTCTGCCGGGGACCTCTCTTGGTTTTTATTACCACTAATAATTTTAAAGCTCAGTTTTTAAAACTTTACGATGTAACTACAGCCCAGCCCATGCAGCAGTATATTAATAACTGACCTCATATTGTGGATTATCTCAGTTGTTCGCCTGACTAAAGTTTGGACCGTTTACAGCATCCTGCCATGCAATTGCATTTGTCCCTAAACTTCAGGAACCCTCACATTAACGTTTATCAAGTGGAAAAAAAAGTTAGCGTTCCTCCTCCAGCTTCACTGTTTACATTATGCTAACATAGCCGTGTCGCTAGCGATTACATAGCACATCATTATATACCAGCTAGCCAAACTTCAGTAACCCTACAAACGTCACTGCTGTTTACTTTCCTGTCTTCATTTATGTTGGAAGTGATAGCAGAGCTGTACGTCTTAATTTGTTTCAGAAATCCCTTATATCCCGCTAGTTTCCATCTAAATTATATTTAGATGGAAACTAGCGAACTAACTCCCTGCTAACTTCTAACTCCATTAAATTCCATAAATTCTGTTTTTATGGATGCCTGGATGTTAAACTTAATTGTTACACCTGGTAGAGCAGCCACTCTGATCGTTTGTATTACAGATGAAAGAACTTACACAGTTTTTAACTCTCAGTAAAGCCGCAGTGATCATTTGACTTAGGGACCTGCAGCGTAGTTTGGGCTCAGACACAGCTAATGACGTCAGATTTAAAGTCCGGATTGTGGTTAGGTTAATTGATTTTATACCCCTCTGACAGACTGGTAACCTGTCCAGAGTTCACCCTGCTGTATGCCCCCCCTCGATCCTAAGCTGGATAAGTGACTAATTGTAGCAAATGACTGTAGCACTATGCCCCGGACATTTTTTTTTAACATTCTGGACAAGTTTAGTTTAAACACACCGAATCTAAACAAAGTTGTTATGGGTGATCTCTTTTATCCTATGATGAAACACAACAATCCTGATGGGAGCATGCTCTTCAAAGATGACAGTGCTCCCATGTGTAGTCCATGAGAAGGGGGGGTGTCACTGAACGGTTTGATGAGTGTGAATATTATGTAAATCAAGTGCTGTGGCCCTTCGCAGTCACCAGAGCTCAACCCTGTTGAACACCTATGGGAGGTTTTAGACTGATGTGTTAGACAGTACTCATCATGCCCACCATCATCAAAGCACCGAACAAGGGAACATCATAATCATAAACTCATAACCAGACATGATAAGATATCCTTTAAAATGCTCAGTTTTCAGGTATTCTGATTAATACCTTTCATTAAAGAGTGAGTGATGTGATCTTTACCCAGGGACATGTAAGGAGTCCGCTGACCAGTCATAAAACCTTCTTTTAAAATGTCTTTGAATATATTCAAGCTGAAATTTATAAGGCAAAATAAGGGTGAGACTGGGTCTCTGATGAGGTCCATCAGCCCTGTTAACAATCTGCATCCAGGCACAATGCTGGCTGATTACTAATCAGAGACGCTAAGAAAAAGCCAGCTGCTCAGCCTATTCCGACTTTCTGCAGAGGCACACACACACGCATGCAGGACTGGAACAGAGTGCACACGCAGTGAGGCAAAAATTGTGATTGCATCTAGGTAAGGCAGAAAGTATAATGCACATAATAAATGCGTTTGTTCACTCACAAAAGACATTTGCACACTCTTTCTCACTTTTTCCCCCCCGCGTTTTTTCCTCAAGTGCACGTGCGCACGCACACCTGCACACACACAACAGCACAGAGCTGTAACAGCCTTCAGTCTGCAGCAGTGCCATGCAGAGATGAGAGGACCACACCTTGTTCAGAAAACAACTGAAATCAGTTTAAGGACACGTATTACCACAGTGCTCCTTGTCTGCCTCCCCCCCCCACCCCCCCCCCCCCACCCCTTCTTCCCCTTTCCCCACTTTCTTTCTTTCTCTCGCTCTCTCCTCGCGATCTCTCCCTCTCCTTCCTCCAACTCCCGCTTTTTTATTTTTTATCGTGTACCACCTGAGCTCTTCAAGGTTGCCGCCACAATTTGGGTCATTCAGCTCAGCCCCATTTCAACCAGACACGCACACACATACACACGCGTGCAATCACACACCTCCCCCTCTGTGTATTACCTGACACTGCCAGGTGGGAGAGACTCCATTACCGAGTTGAACTCTGACCCTGTTTCGACTGCCTGGCCAGAGAAGAGAGATGTGTGCGGTGCGTGTGCGAGTCTGTGTGTGGAAGAGAGGACAGAGACAGAGTAAAAAAAAAAGAGAGAAAAGAGGCTAGCAGCTGAAATGAGGCCAGCCTAAATGTTTGTGTGTGAACGTGCTTACACATTTGTTTGTGCTGGTGTGTTTGTATGTGTGCATGCAGGAGTGGAAGTGGGCCTGTCTCAAATGACACCTCTGGCCATTATTAAGTCCACTTTATTCTCCAGTCTCTGGCACATTTTCAACTCTCCATATGCTCGTATTTTTCTCCTGAACTTAGGTCCATAATAATGCTCGCAGAGTCTGAATACACCAGCATCTTATTAACATTCAAGAAATTGAAGTGGTGTCTAACTTTGAGAGTTGGCTTATGTAAACATCAAATCCCACTCAAAATAACCTGGAAAAGACCTTTGTTCTGATTATGAAAAAACACTGTATATCTGGATGGTAATATTTGCCAGGAACAGACTGAAAATGTCGCGTCATCTTGCTATATGTTTTTGTAAATATAAATATACTGAGTTAGGATCATCAGTAATATGCCACCTGAAGCACTGAGTATGAGAAACGTATCCAAAAACCCCTTTGTTGTCCACATTTTAAATCTCCTTCTGTGCATCTTCTGCTGTGTTTCAGTATAATACAGCTGATGCTCACAGCCTTGGAGAAAAAAAAAAGGTGTTGAATTAGTAGACAGTTGATTTGACTCAGGGACCTCACGGTTTCTTTCCTTTATAAACAGCCAAAGAAGATTGTTGACGGTTTGCTGAGGAAAAATGATGCCTATTCACTTTCACTGTGTTGCTGCATCAATTTGTACACGACTTACAAACATTAGTATCAGTTAAGAAGTTTCATTTATTGGCTCAAGCTCGAGGTGCTGAAAGTTCATTCCAGTTATATTTATTTACATAGCAACAATTCACCACAACAGATCTCTTGAGGTACTTCATATTATAAGAAGAGAACCCTTCAACTTTTTACATTAAAAAACCCCAGAACAGCAACAACAATCCATCAATGTCACAACAAACACCTTAAGATCAGTAAAAGAAATAAAAGTCTGACATTTCACAACCTTGTGTGCCGGTATTATGTTTGCAGATACTATGTTTAAGAAATCAAAGGCAATTAAATTAATTTTTATAAGTCAGTCATTAATTTTCCAGATGCATTCCCATCACTTAACATTGATGCCTCTTAGTTATCATGCACATTGACTTCTAGGATGTGGTCATAGTCCAAACTGTTAGTGGGCACTGACCTAATAGCATAATTGCTGTTATTTTCTGCAATTTTGTTAGCAACTTCCAGATGTTGATGTTTGTTTTTTGCTAGATTGTGTAAAAACTGTTAAGAGTAACGATACGTTAATCACATATATTTGCTAAGACCTCGCCCACTCAGGCCTAGAACCAGCAGTCAACCCCCCTGTAACCTGAGGCCACAAAAGAAAAATGTATATTCTGACTAGTTGACTGGTTGCTTAGTGAAATCACCTGCAAAGAGGGTACAGTACCAAAACCCTCCTTATGATTGGTTTTGTCACTGCCAGGTTGCCGCAGTCACCCATAGCTAACATGGAAGGCAGTGACTTCTGCAAACTCTCAAACAGTCATTTACAGTCTGAGGTGTAGTGAAACTTGAAAAGGTATGACACCAACCAGAAACTAATGGTACTGAAATTGTGCAAAGTGTTATCATAACCTGAACGGAGACCATTAGCCTTCAAAGTAAAAGCGGTGCCTTACTGCTGCAACAGACACATTTCAAAAGCACAACTTTTACTTTGGAGGTGAATGATCTCCTTTCAGGATAGCATAACACTTTGGAACAATTTCAGTGCCACTAGTTTGCGAGTGTTTACAAACAACATCTACTGGTGACCATGGCAACTGGTAAACAATCAAAGGTGTCGCAACAATGTTATGAGTGTCATATCATTTGTGTTTTTGTGACTAATTTCAACAACTTTTCAAGGAACTGGTGGTTGCCAGAGGTTGCCATAGCACTCAGCCCATGTAGCTAGTAGCCAAATAATATTAAAAGGGGTGTTGTAGTTCTATGGGCGGGGCCCTGGATTCTTAGTGGATTGCTGCACTAAGCTGTAGTAATGATGAAATAATGGTCTTACTAGGCAATACTTAAGAAAGTGGTCAGTAATGTTATTGAAATTGATATCGGTGCCTCCACTTAGTAGAAACTAAGTGAACTACCTTTTAGCATTTAGATTTCCGCAAAGAATTTGTGCTTAAGCCTTACTGAAACAGTCCCTCTAATGAATCAAACTATCAACAGAAACATAAAGTGAAATATAAATAACTCACACACAACACTCATTAACCAAAATAAAGGACTTTAGTTAAAGAAAAATTGTTCAAAGGCTTTGTAAAATTAGGTTTCAGAATAAACTAAATAAATGTAGAAAATAAATGTGTGTGTTGTGGTCTGAAATAATCCGACCCTTTGCGACGCACGCTGGAAAGCAAAATAAAAGTTAGCATGTACAATAGCTTTACTCCAGCCTCCTGAGCCGTCATTTGTCACAGTCTGGGAGTGAATTAGTGATGGAAACCGGGAAGGAACCATCCAAGAGAACGCTGTGAGGGTACAGCGACAGCAACCAAAGTCCCACGGGAGAAAGCGGACATCTGGATTCATCTATGCCTCACCAGGAAAAAAACAAGTCCAAGGATAGCCTCCTGGTCTTATACGTTAGTGAGCATACACAAATGTTTCTCAGTCCATTTACTTAATAAAGCCTTTTAAACTCATGTCAAGTTCACTTGAACTTTTCATGGCACACATTACAACAACACTGGCCCACATTAGCATAGTAATAGACACAACTACAGGTACTACATGTGCTAATGTTGCTAGCTGTTAATATGCTAGCTGCTATTAGCATCGTGATATACTGAATCTGATACCAACAGTTCAAAAGAAAATCTCAGAAGTATTTAGCTCTGGATAACTTCAAAGTTCATCAAGGCAATAAGTACTTATTCTTCGGTATTCTTAACAGTTCTCACCCTGCATGTTTGCTGTGCATCTCTTTAGGGGTTTTTTTCTCCACATCTCGCGCTCCTGCTTCATAACCCGTGTGGGTGCATCACACATGCACAGATACCTGCTAATTAGCTCCAAGTAACAGACTAAAAACAGGGATTTAGCTTATCAGAACTGGAGCACAGACTTCTTGAACAGTCTGTAGCACACAACCAGCCATCTTATTTGTCAGTTAACTCTATTAGAAATGGCCTAAAATGCAGTAACAGCACAAATATGGTGCAGATACACAATTTTTAAATAGTGTTATTGTCATTTTTGAAGTGTTGGTAGAACTCCTAAAATATGTTGACGGAGCAGATGAAGAGGAAAGGACTTCCCCTATGTAATTCAAATTTTAGTAAAATAACTCCAAGTAAAAGACAGAGCAGTAAACTTTTGCACACACTGTTTGACAAGTAGGAAACAAAATGCCCCAACACACAATATTGTTTATTTGAGATTCAAATATGGAGAAAATGCTGAAAAAACAAAATATTGTGCATTGTCAGTCTAATCAGGACAGGAGCTGTTAGCCAAAAATGTTGTGCCATCCTATGTAACACCACACTCCTCAGCACTGTTTACAACATAACCCCCCCCCTAAGCAGCTCTCCGTGATATGGGAAAGAGAAGAAGCAGAGAAGGGGGATTTTGGCTAATGTGTACTGAAGAGTGTGGGAGACTTTCTGCTCCTCTTTCATCCTGGCTTTTGCACTGAAGCTGCAGGCGACTCCTGGTGTGAGCTCTCCATCGAAGCAGAGCAACAGCCCCCTTCTGTTTTCTAAATGTGGCCTCCTGCCTCCCTCTACGGCATGCCAAGGCTGCAGTGATGGGCGGAAAGCGGGAGAAGGGTTTCCTCTGTGCGTGCAAGTGTGTGCATGCATGTGTGGGTGTGTCTGCCAGGAAGAAAAGAAAGAAGAAGAGAGATCTGCTGCATATGGTTGTATTTTCATTATTTCGGCCTGCATCTCTGAGTGTTTGAGTGTGTGGGTGTGCATATATGTGTTTCAAGTTTTTTTTTTGGGGGGGGGGGGGGGGGGGGGGGGGATAGGCTGTGTGACAGAGAGCATTTGACAGAGGCAGGCAAAATGGTAGTCAGATCAGTCGCCGTAGTAATTGGGCGCTCTTGACGTTGTCATTTGCAGCATCTGCAGCTGCCATTAGAGCGTGTGTATTTGTCACTGTGAGTTTGAGCATATACGTGCTGCATCTGTGTGTATGTGTGTGTGTGTGTACCATATGCTTTAAGTGAATCCTCGCATTAGGCACTCCTCAGTAATTTAAAAATGGTTCCTGCCAATAGCTAGCTTTCACTAAGGATGTCATGTATGTGTATGTGCATGCACACATTTATGCAGATCTGTTTATTTGTTAACAAGACGAATCCACTCCATGAATATTTAGCAATGGCATGTGTCTCACATGGAGCACCACCGTGCCACAGACTGCATGCATAGGTGTGCTACGTGTCATAAATACTGTTGAATTCTGCAGTCAATAGTTATTTGCTATAAAAAAAATGTTATACACAATGAAATGAAAAATCCACAATGCTTACAAATTGGTTTGTAAGTTATAGTTATTGTAAAATTACTATTGATATTTCTACAAGTTTGTTAATGCTTAAATTATCAGCTGTGGGACCATGAGATTAGCACTGTCGTCTCACAGCAAGATGGCCCAGAGTCCTTCTCTGTGTGGAGCTTGTGTGATCTTCCTGTGCCTGTGTGGATTCCCTCCGGGGTTTCTAGCTGCCTCATACAGCATGGGTTAGGTCCTTTGGGGATTCTAAATTGACCGTAGGCTTGAACAATGGTTGTCTCTATGTGTCAGCCCTGTGATAGACTGGTGACCTGTCCAGGGCTTACCCCGCCTATTGCCCTATGGCAGCTGGGATAGATTCCAGCCCCCCCATATACAATATTCAGAATCAGAGAGAATTGAAAGTTGCTGCTAGCCAGTGTTAGTGAAACGTATTGTCATTAACTCATTAATCATATAACTCATTACACTTAGCAAATAAACTTTCGTACAATGTAAAAATGTAATCACACTGTTTATCGGAGGGAAAATATTATTAGGTAGTAACATTAGCTGGCATAATGTTAGCTTATAACCAGCTATTGTTGTTGTTTAGCTGGATTATTGTCAGCTGTCTGGAGACAGAAGGGTCGGATGTATAATCTGCTGGGAAGAAGTAACTGCAACAATATCAGGGATAAATAAGCATATGCACGATGACATATATTAGAGCTCCGACTTCAGAACAGGGTTGAGGTGAGGAGGAAGAGAATCAGGTGGAAATGTGGGTGAAGAGAGAGGTGGAGGAAAAAGACATAATAAGAAGATATGATGGAAAAAATAGAACAAATGTTAATTTATCATATGTAGTTTGAAAGAGCTGTATGTGATCTTTGAATTAAAAGTAGCATATAAGGCTTACTATGTATGCTCCCATTCTCTAGCCAGGTAGGCGGTATCTCAGCCACTATATTCAAGATAACGGTCCAACGTGGCAGCTTCCATGTTCACTCCCGTGATTCCTAATGGATTAAATGGGCTGGTTTTTATATCGCACTTTTCTACTCTATCTGAGCACTCAAAGCACTTTATGTTCTTATAGGTTTATGAGAAAGCATTAATTTGTTGGAAGATGTAATGACAAACTAACCAATGTAGATATATGAGCACAACATTCTTTTTTTAATTAAATAGCATAAAAAAATACTTATTGTATGTTTAAGAAACATTCATGAAGAAGTATTGTTTTGTATTATTCCAAAGCATGACACTGGACAGTGGCTTTTTCCTTACCAATCAAAATCTTCTGAAACATTCATCATTAAGCTGGTGATGCATCACAAATGACCAGTGACAACAACGTCTGCTCTTCAGGTTCCACCGTGTCTCTTAGTTCACCTGCATTTTCCGACTTTATTATAATCACAGTCCACTGCAAACATCCCTGCGGCCTCTTCATTTCCTCAGTCATGCACATATTTAAGTATGAAAATGACTACGTTGCTATGACTTGCTCTTGCACCTTTTTGAAAGTGGTCACGTTTATCCAAATCATACAGCAGCTGTCATTTAATAACTTCCCTGCACTGATCTTCGCTATCACATCTCCTCCATTCCAGTCTCTCTGTGCACACTGGCCACTCTGCCTTCTGGGTTTCTGCCTCTCATCTGTCCACAGAAGTCCCTAATATTTCCATATGTACCCACAGACAGTCGGATACAAACACAGACACTCCACACTTTCCTGTCTGTGTGTTTCATAATGTGTGTGTTCAGTTGACATTTTACTGTTCTCTCAGTGCCGGCTGCCATCTCTCTCTCCCTGCACCCCTCAGTAATTTCCCCACTGACTGTCTGCTATCTGCCTTTCTGTGCTTTCCCCTACTCTCTCACTATCTTTGCTCACCTATATGAGATGGTATGCCTGAATCACCTCCATCTTGTTGCCGTGACCTCAATATAGTTTGTCCAGTGCCTATATTTCTGCTGCCCATATGTCTTCCTGTTCATACAGCAGGTCTGTCACAAGGGTTGACTGTCTCGCATTTTACTCTGTCTCTACTGATAATGAGTGCTGATCAATTTGTTCATTTACTGACCTTTACAGACACAGACTCTCAGTCTGGCGTCACTGGATGCAAAGAAGTAATCGATACGTCTCCATTAACGATTAAATATGAAAAAAAGTTGAGCGTAAGGTTTAATTGCTGCCCTTGATGGTCAACAATAAAGCATTCAATGACTTATTTATATATACAAACACAGAATCATGATTCCGAGTTTCTCTTAGAACTTGGAAATCAGACTGGAAATTCCTCTGAAGCAGCAGCAGACATGGTCCAATGAACCTCTGTGCACGAAATCCACTGATAAAGGGAACGATAATCAGAATAATAATTAATTCATACGCACTTGAAGAATATCTGATTAAGATGTTATGTTACAGATCGGCTGAAAGAATGAGATCTGCTTTTTAAATTTCCTCTCTGTGTTCTTTTTTTCACCTCAGAAGGTTTATATACCATCAGATCTGTGTTGGCAGTTGATCTGAGTGTGTTAAAATCGTTTTAGCTGACCTGAGTGCATAATCAGCTTGTTGGGCGAACAGCCATCTGTAGCAGAGCCAGAATATGCTCTGCAAACAGATACTGAGAGAAGTTTTTCTGTTTGTTAAACAATATGGCGCATACATAACTGCAGGCTGTAGTAAATAAAGATAGGTGGAAAAGGAAAAACCAACCGAATGCTTCTCGGTAAAACGTCGGGCTGCTGTGTACCACCAGAACGGCTCCAATGCTCCTTGGCATCGATTATCCAGGTTTCTACAGCTTTGCTGCGATGATAAAACACTTTTTATCCAAAAGATGACCTTTTGATGATTGTGATTGTAAACACTGTCTAACACATCAGTCCAAAGTCTCCCGTAGAAGTTGAGTTTTGCCATTTGGCAGCCGTTTTGGCAATGCCTCAGTGTAGTTATTTTGAAGCGCTTATCTAAACGAATGTGGAGAGAAGACCAACTTTAATTTGAGTGTTCACAGGGACAAAGTTACATGTAGAGAACTTTCCTTTAAACTGCATAAAACTGCTATTACCAGAGTACTGAACAAATGAAATGCCGATTCGTGTTATGCACCGATCAGCCAAAACATTATGACCACTGATTGGTGAAATGACAAACACCAATCGTCTCTTCATGGTGGCACGTGTTAGGCGAGACATATTAGGGATCAAGTGATTGTTTTGTCCTCAAAGATGATGTGTTAGAAGCAGGAAAAATGGCCAAGCGTGAGGATTTGAACAAGTTTGACAAGGGTCAGAGCACCTCCAGAACTGCAGCTCTTGTGCAGTTTGGTCTGCAATGGTGAGTATCTATTAAAACTGGTCCAAGGAAGGAACACTTGTGAACCACTGACATGGGCAGCTAAGGCTCAGTGATGCGTGTGGGGAATGAAGGCAAGGGAGCTACTGTAGCTCAAAATGCTGAAAAAGTTAATGCGTGTTTTGATAGGAAGGTGTCAGATGCATTTTGTTTGTTGCGTATGGGGCTGAATAGCCACAGACTAGTCAGGGTGTCCATGCTGACCCCCGTCCACTGCCAAAGTGCCAATAGCAAGAAAATGAGTAGCAGAGCTGGACCACGGGGCAATAAAAGAAGATGGCATGGTCATTGCCTGCTTTTACACCACGGGGATGGCTGGGTGAGTATGTCTCACTGGGAAACAGCTGCCACCAGGATGCACTATGGGAAGAAGGGAAGCCAACGGAGGCCGTGTGATGCTTTGGGCAATGATCTACTGAGAAACCTTGGATCCTGCCATCCACGTGGATGTTATTTTGACACATACAACCTACCTAAGCATTGTTACAGATCATGGAAAGTGTATCGCCTATTGACCGTGGCCTCGTTCAGCAGGATAACGCAGCCTGTCACAAAGCAAAAATGGTTCAGGAAAGGTTTGGGGAGTAGAACAACAAGTTTGAGGTGTTGACTTGAATTAAAAATATGATGCATAGCCCACACTTAACAAGAAGTACACAACTGTCACAAAAATTCTCATATGTGCATGCAGCATAATGCAACATGACTGGATTACATGTTGATGATGGTTATCATGGAAGAGACCAGTTCCATCAGGATTTCCTGAAAACTCCCAGTTAGCACACCAGAGCCACTGAGTCCCCTCCCCATAGGGTTAAAGGACCGGGGTTAGTCACATGAGGGAAGGATTTTTGTTTAGACGGCTAAGTGTTGTTTTGGCTGCTCTTCTATCTGGTAATTGTCTCTGGGTTTCAGCAGGGATGGATCCATAGATGACCACATTGCTTTTACCTTCCTGGCATTAAAGAGGTTTCATTTTATTAACATAGTAGTATTTTTCCAGTCTAAAAGACTTTATGCACATAGAATGTGTGCATTAAAAATATTTTATTATAATACTCTTACTCTTCAAAATGAACCACATAATTTTGCTGGATGAATTTGCTTGATTTTTCCGATTTCTTTGGATGCAAATAAAGAGATCTGACCAATTAGACCACTTTAAGCCTATGGTGTGTGTTTAAAACACACACTGGGACTAGATATACAATGATATGAAAATACTAAAAATAACGCTGTTTTACCCCAGGCAAACAGTTAGACCCTGCTCCGGGTCAATTGGCTCTCTGAAATTATTTCTCGTCTTCCTCAGATGTGGTTTCAACTCTGCCAACAAGAACTCACATCCTGACATCATCGCTTGACATCTACTTAATCTTTTTCACAGTGTGTTTTTTCCACAAAAACACAATGCTTTCAGTGTGTACATATGTTGCACAACAAGTTCCCGTTCAAAAAATTTCGTGCCGATTTTTTCGCAATGAATAAACCCTTGAGATAAGGAGAAAGTGAAGATGTGTTTGATGAACTCTTTCTCTGTTCTTTCACTGATATTGAGAGTTAAATGAAATAACTGTCTTATACTAATGGGTCTGCATTTAGTAGATCTGTATTGTACTGTTTATTAAACTGCCCAATGAAAGTGCCTTCAAAGGATATTAGGGGATATTACGATGTTGGCCTGTCGCAGATAAACCAGACTAGACGATGCTGGTCTCATTGATGTGTGTGTAGAGCGTGTTATCAATTATTCAAACAGCTAATCAATCGGGCTGCATTAGTTTAAGACAAAGACGTCATAATCAGTCTGACCACAGTAAACTGCGAAGACGATTTTTAAGACTGTTGAAAACCCTTGTCGTTAGTTTAGTCTCAGCTCCTTTTGCAGAATCTTGTGGTGTCTTGAAATCTCAAGTTTCCATCTTTTTTTCTTTCTTTTTTTCCTGTGGTTTCAATCTAGTTTGGTGTATTTGCTCCTCTGCCTGTTTGTCTCCGTCTGTTTGCATTCTGCCGCTCTTACTCTGTGTTTATTGACCTTTGCTTTCCGTCTCCCTGCTCATCTGTCTCGTTGTCCTCTTACCTCTCCTCCCGTCTGTCCAACTCCAATTTACCTTCTATATCTGTACCATCCAATCACACACCTTCTCATTCGCACATGTCTCCCATAAACCTACACCTACTCTCTCGCCTGGGATGAACCAAAATGCAGGTCTCTCCTGTCGGTCGTGTGTAGATCTGCCGGTGTGTGTGCGTAATTGCGTGTTTGTTTATGTGCATGTGTGTATCCGCTGTTAATTAACCCCCTTCACCCAACTCAACCCCCCCACGGAGGGGCTTGTTCCGAGCCCACTCCCTGAGCCCCAGCCTGCTAATCCACACCTGAGTCTCCCACACACACCCGCGCACACATAAACAATCATACACAATCAAACGCAGACAGATCACACAGGGAGTGGTTTAAGGTGCAAAAGATATGTAACTTGTGTAAATCTGTCCTTGTGTGAGAACACAAAAGCATATCAGCGCTGCAACACCTGTGTAAGAGTGATTGTTGCGCGTATGTGTGTGATATCACAGTCTGAGGAGGAAAACATTATACACACCTGGGAGGATTTCAGACTCATGCATTTGTGCCACATTGCTACACACCCAATCATATAAAAACAGACAGACACACACCACAACTATGCAGACACACACACACTCACTCACATAGTGCTGGCTACGCACACCTCTCAAGAGCCTGAGCGCTAGTTGTCTGGCTGTCACTGTGGCATGTTGCGCCAGAGAACGAGGAAAGCGGGGCTGAAGCGTGCCGTTGCGCAACCCACTAAGGACGACAACTGTGTCTCTTGACAACGCACACACACACACACTCACAAACACAACACATACCCAAAAAACTCACCAAGGGCTGGGTCTGGATTACAGCTCTCTGCCTCTTTTTGTGGACACCAGACACGAGCGCCATGCTGCCAATGCAAATGCCAGCCCAGATGCCAACCAGTGTGTGTGTGTGTCTAAGTGTCTAAGTGTGTTGCGGGCAGGAGAAGAGTGACAGCTACAATACACACACAAGTGGCGTGTGTTTGATTGGTGAGCAAACAAGTAGACTGGCATGCATACATACAACCGCCAGTGCATTGCACAGTTTGGCACACGTGTGCACACTTTGCAAACAGTCGCACAAACACGAGCGAGCACACGCACACACACATGCACATGCGCGCACGTGCAAATGCACACGCTGCATTGTGACTTTATGTGCGGGAGCTAATTGTCTCTCTGGTGCTTTTTGTTTTGCCATTATGTGCTTTCTCCCTCTACTCCCCTGTTTAAATGGAGATACTGTTCAACACCCTGTGTGCGAGCGTGTGCACGAGTGCTTGTGTAAATGAGCGTGTGTGCGAGTGCAAGCATGTATGCCATTTCAATCCCCTCACTTGGACGCCCACAAAAATGCTTGTCCTGAAAGAGTCCTGCTGTTGATGTGATTGTTTTATGGCTGTTTCCATATTTGGACAGATTCAATATTCTATTCTGCTGCCTCGCTTGCCAACAGCTTTGACCACGCTATTTGCCTTTCCCTGTCATTCAGGAATGCTTGGGCCCATTCAAACCTAAACACAGCTTGTGTTTATACCAGGAGCCTCGTGAAACACTGGGCCTGTTAATACACTTGAGAATTATCCTAAAACAAATAACTTTCAATCGTCAAGGTCAGGGGACTATGAAAATATGTGATCCTTGTGTTACTCTTGGTGGCGACGTCGAACGTTACGAGCTCGGCTGGCGGTGGAGCATTTTATGGAGCCCATATTAGGGTTGGACGGTGATCAGGATGTTATTGAATGTGTGTCTGGCCTGCTAAATCTGTTGACTGGATGACAGAGCCTACACCGTCAGAGAGGGCTAAACACTGCTCAAAAGTAGATTTTGCTGAGCCATAGCTCTCTCTACAGTCAATTTGCTTCGTTTTCAAGCTGCGACAGCACAAGCGAGAAGTCATTGTCAAGTGGGAATAAAGGAGTATATTTTCTGTGGCCGTGACAGCCCAGGGAGGAGTCCAAAACAGCCTGCATTATGAGCTTAGTCTCTGGGAAAGTGTACCCTGTTGAACATGCACTGGCCATGCACACGTGGCATGAATTAAATGAAGAAAGTGTGAACATGGCAGCTTGAAAGTACAGAAAAGGGTGCACGCCGAGCTGTACGAGTGTGTGTGCCGGGGGGAGAAGAATAGAACGGCCACGCCATTCGCCACAAAGTAAAGAAAACGACTTCCAGCTTCCAGCATTGACAGAGAGCAGTCCACCAGCTGTTCCTTTTACATACGTTGATTTTTCTCTCTGAACAAACGGCACACGGGATGAAGTGTATTAGGAAGCACTTAGCCACTTAGCAGTAATAGCTGAGCCACTCTAGAGCTGGTCTTTAACATGGTTACCGAATATTGGACAATACATTAAAGAGCAGGACTGCTGTTCTGCAAGAGACTGTGGTCGACTGAAATTGCTTTTGTTCAAGATGGCAGCACTTTGCCTCAGCACGCATGTTCCGACATGAAGTGGAGCTCTTTGTCAGCGCCAGGTTCCCAACATTACTCTGTCTGTAACATGTAACAAAAGAGTTGCCTTTGTCAACTGTGTACTTCAGTTACGATTAGGGATGGGTATTGTTTAGGTTTTATCCGATACCGGTACCAAACCGGTACTTTTGAAACGGTGCCGGTGCTTAAACGGTGCTCAAACCGGTGCTTAAAGAATGGAGAACACAAAATTGGTCCAAAAACCTCTCATGTTCAGCTGTTTTTTTTGTAAAAAGGTAACAATGTTAGCCTTTTCTGCAGCTATAGGGCATATATGGTATCCCTCTTGGCTGGAAGCAGTGTTTAAACAATGGAAAAAACACAAACTTTGTCCAAAAACCTCTCATGTTTAACTGTTTTCCACTTTTTCTTTGGTCATTTTAGCCTTTTTGGTATCTGCCATCAAACAAGAGGACAGCCGCATGTAACTACGACGGTGTTTGCTAGTTCACCTTACATGCATTAATGTAATAACGTGGTTAGCCTACTCAACGTAAATTACACACGAACAACATTAAGCTACTCACACAGAGAAGAACGGCTGCTGCTGCATCATCATCCGTCATCATTTCTGCTACACTGGCAGGGCTAGGGGCCAGGACTCTACTCTTCGGGTTTTTGGGGGATGTTGCTAACTCCGGGTCCGATAACAGGCACCACACCCGCAGTAGATGTGCACGGTGTGAGGTCTCGCAGCAAGCTATCAAATACGGCGCATTTTTCGGCTTTTAAAAAAACGCTATGCGTCCCAGGTGTTTCATCGGATTTGAGGTGTTACCTCCTTTGACAGTATCACAGTATCAGCTTAAAGCACTTGTTGCAGGCTGCTGAGTTTGCATCTTTTGCTGTGAAGTACAGCCAGACTTTTGACCGCTTTGCCTTGGGCATTTTTAATCTGTAGCTCTGCTCTAAAAGAACGTACATACCTGGACCCGCCTACTATCCTCGGAAACATAAAATGATTGGCTAGAATCTAAAGTGTATGACATCTCAGGAAAAAAAAGCACCGAAATGTGCGCTGCTTTTTGGTCTGGTTACTACCGTTTATGTCAGAACCGATACCGGTACCCATCCCTAGTTACGACAAAACTCTTTCGACAAAGAGATCGACCGTCAGTCGTTCAGCTAATAAAACTCTGTATCAGTGCAGCTTTACTTCTGTCGCTGCTTTGGCTCTGTTGTTCAGGCATATTGTCGGCTGATTGTGTTAAGAATGTTGAACATTAAGCATGATTGAGCTAACTTGATATTTAACTCGTTGGTTTCAGTTTTATGAAAACCAAGGGTAGGTCACTAGGAGATTGCAACAGGCATCCATAGTTTGCAAGGAAGACTCTGACTTGCCTGCACATATACACTCAACAAAAATATAAACGCAACACCTTTGTTACTGCTCCCATTCCCCATGGGATGGACGTAGAGACCTAAAATTCATTCCAGATACACAATATAACCATCCCTCCCAAACAGTGGTCACAAATCAGTCCAAATGTGTGGTAGTGGGCACATCTGCCATATTGAGATAATCCATCCCACCTCACAGGTGTGCCACATCAGGATGCTGATCTGACATCATGAGTAGTGCACAGGTGTACCTCAGACTGCCCACAACAAAAGGCCACCCTGGAATGTGCAGTTTTGTCTCACAGCAAAATGCCACAGATGCCACAAGCAATGAGGGAGCGTGCAACTGGCATGCTGACAGCAGGAATGTCAACCAGATCTGTCGCCCGTGCATTGAATGTTCATTTCTCAACCATAAGCCGTCTCCACAGGCGTTTCAGAGAATATGGCAGCACATCCAACCGGCCTCACAACCGCAGACCTCGTGTAACCACACCAGCCCAGGACCTCCACATCCAGCAGGTTCACCTCCAAGATCGTCTGAGACCAGCCACCCAGACAGCTGCTGGAACAATTGGTTTGCACAACCAAACAATTTCTGCACAAACTGTCAGAAACCGTCTCAGGGACGCTCAACTGCATGCCCGTCGTCCTCATCGGGGTCTTGACCTGACTCCAGCTCGTCGCCGTAACAGACTTGTGTGGGCAAATGCTCACATTCGATGGCGTCTGGCACGTTGGAGAGGTGTGCGCTTCACGGATGAATCATGGTTCACATTGTTCAGGGCAGATGGCAGCTGAGAATGTCCCAGTTCTTGCATGGCCAGCATACTCACCGGACATGTCACCCATTGAGCATGTTCGGGATGTGCTTGACCGGCGTATACGACAGCGTGTACCAGTTCCCACGAATATCCAACAACCTCGCACAGCCATTGAAGTGGAGTGGACCAACATTCCACAGGCCACAATTGACAATCTGATAGACTCCATGCGACGATGTGTTGCACTGCATGAGGCAAATGGTGGTCACACCAGATACTGACCGGTTCTGGGTCCCCAGACCCCCAATAGCGCAAAAAACTGCACATTCCAGGGTGGCCTTTTGTTGTGGGCAGTCTGAGGTACACCTGTGCACTACTCATGATGTCAGATCAGCATCCTGATGTGGCACACCTGTGAGGTGGGATGGATTATCTCAATATGGCAGATGTGCCCACTACCACACATTTGGACTGATTTGTGACCACTGTTTGGGAGGGATGGTTATATTGTGTATCTGGAATGAATTTTAGGTCTCTACGTCCATCCCATGGGGAATGGGAGCAGTAACAAAGGTGTTGCATTTATATTTTTGTTGAGTGTAATAATTATCAATCACAGAGTGCAAACCTACAATGGATCATGTTTGCCTTCAATTAAAAGTCGTACCGCTGAAATCAACGTGCTTCAAAAGGCGTAACCTTTACTCTGATGGTGAATGTTGTCAGTTGTACTTCAGTTTCAATTCACTTTCATTGTATTTATGTAGAGTCAAGTCAACAGCTGCCTCAAAGTGCTTTATATTGTAAGGTAAGACCCTCCAATAATACACTTCACAGTTTATCAAATGCTTAACAACAAGTACTTGGCAAGTGTTTGTAGTATATACAAACTATGGTCGACCGCCGCAATCTGCTAGCAACCGCAGCAATTGCAAGGAGGTTCACGTTGCAGCACCGCATTCCTCTCTGAGACCAATTTGAGACCTAGCAACAGCCAGCAGCTCCCCAAATCATTAGGACATACACGTTTTTCCCTAGTGACCGGTGGTTAACAGGTGGCCACTAACTGGTCTCTAGGCCTGTGTGACTGGGGACTTCCTGACCGCTCAAAGCACATTAATATGGCAGTTTTAATATAATTTTTTTAAATTGTGGCAAAGTAAATCCAGAAAATGAAAAAATATCCTTTATGTTTGAAGACATTGAACAGCTTTTTGGCACAAAGAGAGCCTCATGTATGATTTTAAAAACAAACAAATACCCGCAAACAGCGCACACACATGTTTATTTGTACAGCCTAGACACCCACCCGTTTTCCTCTCATATTTAACGTATGCATTTGCTGTACTGACCTCCTTTCTCCACCTATGGAAGTGCTGGCAGCCCTATAGCGTGACCCCTTCATTACACGCGTGTGCGTGTGGCCAGGACTCTGACACATGGATTAACATAATAACTGCTATGATAATGAAGCAGCAATTTCCCCCAGACCCCATGCTGCTTTCAGGTAATTGGAGTGTTTACAGACACAAATGCATGTGTGTGAGCGTGAGAGCGGGAAAGTGCGGTTGCAACTGTTTAGACCGCACGCATGCGTGTGTGGACAGGTGGGAGGCTGTGTTTGGACAGTTGACAGTTGAGTGTGACAAATGACGTCTCTATCCCGGCATTATAGAGAGATGAGAGCGAAGGACGAGTGTGTGTTTGTCCATGTGATTTACTGGAGGTGGAAGGGTGGCATTCAGCTATCTCTCTCTCTCTCTCTCTCTCTCACACACACACTTTTCATCCACACCGAACAGCTCACACGCGCCGGCGTGCGTGTGAGCTGTTCGGTGGTTGTTGTCGAGAAGTGAGGGGCGTAAGCTGACAACCATGACAGATGATGTCTTTATCCAGCTGTTTCAGAGGATTGTGCACACTTTATGTGTGTGTGTGAAGGGGAGCGTACATGCATATGTGTAAGTTTCAGGGTCATATCTGCCCTCTGGCGTTTTGGACCTGATTCTACTAAGGGCGGGTTAAAAGGGAGGGGTTGCTACAATTCACACCCCAGGAATGTCTGTACTCCCGTCTCCTCTTCTGGGAATTTCCTTCTCTCATCCCCCATTCTTTCTTCCTCTCCCTCGCTCTCAGTCATTCCTTCATCCCTGAGGTGACAGGTAGAGGGAGGAGGGAACGCCAGATGCACACCTGGTTTATTTTTATGAAAAGAAGATGAGAGAAACAGAGAGAGAGAGAAACAGGCGAGAGAGAGAGAGAGAGAGAGAGAGAGAGAGAGAGTTAGTCCTTGAGGTAGTCCTTTGCATCATCGGTTTATTCATTCAGTTTCTTCTACATAGGTGTGTATGCACTTCTATGCGTGCGCGTGTGTGTCTATGTGTGCGTTAGTGTCCTTGTTGCTTTGTGCATCACTGCACTTACTTATGTGTCCTCTATCTTGCATGCATACTCAATACATGCATAATATGCCATTTTGTGGGTTCTTTGCAGCAGTATGAGTGCATAAAATTGCACATATAAGGTATTAAGAGGTTTAAAGAAATGCACACGAGGTTTTATTGGGGCATCGGATTGAAATGTAAATCCTGCCGATGAGTGCCATATTATAATGAGGAAATAGATGTTATTTATTCCAGAGGACCATAAATCACAATTTTACTATTACCAGTAATGGTAGGTTGTTATCATTATGAAAAGAGAGAGAGAGGGAGATTAGAAATATGTGTCCAAAGTGCTCATTCAGCCAACTACATGGGAAGGTTTTATTAATTTGTGGGAAGAGTAGTTACTGTTTGGCATGTAAGCTGTGACCTCACCACCTCTTTAAACATGCACAGAGTGTTAAAAGTATGCTGGGGTGGGGTGGGGGGGGGGGGGGGGGGGGGGGGGAATCCCCTCTGGGGAAGCTACAGTCAGTACAGGTGAGTGTTTAGGTAAAAATTAAAGGGCTTGGAGGAAATACAAAATTCTGATATTCGACTTTCTACAACAAGCTGAAGGAAATTTAGAAAACAAAACAGGTAAAACAGAGCCCAACACCCCAAACTAGCCTGCAGACCATCTCGCTCTGCCTTGCAATATCCTAAAAGGAAACCAAAGCAGCCCCACTCAAAGCAAATGCACTGCATTTAACTTTACTCCAATGCAACATCTGTCACCTGTGGCCTAAGCATAAAAGACAGCTGGCAAGATGCCATTAGCCAGAAGCCACTTTAATTGTTGATGTTGCATTTGGGTGTGTTTTTTTTAATGTAAAGAATTTTCATTGCAGCCTGAGACCAAATTAGCTAACGTGTGGCCCTTTGATGACTTTAAGTCAGTACGGCCCTTATGTTAATCTTCCCTGACTTCTGCTCCCTGCTGTCAACATTTCAGGAAAGACGCTAAAACAAATTTTTTTAAAAAAAGAAAAAAGCTGTAAACTGTGGCGTGTTGTCTGTCTCTCCAGTTGCAAGATGTAAAGTACAGTGAACATGTTATCTGTCGTGTTATAGCATCTAGGAGCTGTCTGCCCCCGCAGAGCTCTGATCTCAGCATCATGGAATCATCTCTTCTTGAGGTGATGAGCAGTCTAGACCCTGTGAGGTCTAAGTCGTCATTAAAAAGTAACGCTAGCCCCGTGTGTGGGCCACCCACTCACTTCTGTTTCGTTTTTTGGATGGTCATGCATAGAAGGTGAATTGGTGACATACTACTAAAATATCATTTCTACTGTAAACAGCAAGTGTAGGTATTTGATTTGTCTTTGGCAGGAGTGCACAGAGGCCTGGTTAGCGTAAGATAAGATAAGATAAGATAACCTTTATTAGTCCCACACGTGGGAAATTTGTTGGTAGGGCAGTGCTGTTGTTGTGAGCTTAACACTGCCATACATCTTAACGAGACACTGTAACCTTTGTTTTTAATCAATAAATCAGATTACCACCAGTCATACATAAATGTCAAACACAGGAAAACATTTATTAGGAAAAAACTGGTGGTTTGCACCTTTACAATGTCCTCGTGACCTTAAAGAGAATAAAAATAAAAGAAATATACACCCATCATTTTATATCTCAGTACCAAATCATTCAAGTGCTTGTTGGAACTCATTTACAGCATCACAAAAAGAAATGTTCATGCTTGCTGATGTTAATGTTGCAAATTTCGATTTAGTATTAGTCATAATTTGGGCATCTAAATGCTTTTAGTCGTAGTCGACTAAATATGATGAGATTATCATGGACGACATCTAAAGTTGAATCAGTTGATTAAAACTGAAAGCTTGTCATGTTTTTACCGACTTGCTCCCCCTGGTTTGCAAAGCTTCTTATTTTCCCTGACATCAAATTGATAACGTGTCCATATGTCTGCTCTTCCTTCCAAGTATTGACATTTTGTCAAAAGAAAAAGAAAAGAAAAGAAAAAAAGCAAGCTAGAAGGTGATCCAGTGCACTGCAGAACCAGCTTCCAGTGTGATGTCCAGTTTAAGAATGAAGGCTGGGGTATCTGACAAACTCTGAGCCGTTCTTCTGCAAAAGCGAGTGCTGTGACGTTTGACATACACAACCCAAATATCATAAACACTCGTTTAAAGTCAAGTCCAAATCTTTTTAATTGTCTGTAGTCTTTGTGCATAGCTGTCTTTTCAATAGGCACATTGCCAAAACTAGCACAGGTGCTAACTGCTCAACCGCAATTGTACCACTCAATTATATTGTTGGCTAGTTTGAATTATTTATCGACCAAAACACTTGAAACACTAATTTCTTGACTTGACAGTTACAATGACCAACTGATACCCATGAATGAGTACACAAAGGGCATCTTAGGCAGGCAGAGTTCCTCCGAAGTAAAGATGGGGCGATGTTCAACAATCTGCAAAAAAATCTGCATTAAGAAACCATTTGTAATATGATCCAGAAACACTGCTGTCCTCTCAAGGCCAAAGATCATTTAAAATGGACTGAGGCAAAGTGAAAAACTGTTCAGTGGTCAGAAGAATTGGAAATTCAAAAGCTTTTTGGAAAAAAGTCACAACATCTACTGGACTAGAGAGGATACTGGCCCTCAGTTCAAAGGCGTGCATATTTAATAGGGGGGGGGGGGGGGGGGGGGGGGGTGTCTATGGAATTGGCAAGTACCATCAGCGCTGAATGGAATACAGAGGTTTTACAGCAACATGTGCTCCCATCCAGATAATGTGTAGATAGAGTCCAATATCAGACAAGAGTGGGGCAAAACTCCTCTCCCAAAGGTCCAACAGCTGGTCTGCTCAGTTCACAGATGGTTATGGATTGTTGTTAAAAACAGAGGAGATGCTACACACTGATAAACGTGGCCCTGCTGCAACAGTTTTGAGATGTGTTATTACCATCAAATTCAATATTACCTGTTTTTTTAAATAAAAACTATCAATTTCAAACCTTTAATTTTATTTTCTCCATATTTGATCATGAATCAAATCATTCTGTTTTTACATTTTAAACAGCCTCCCAACATTTTCAAAACTGGATTTGTCTGCCGTGAAAGTTCTGAACACAAACCTTTAAAACTCTACAGCTGGTGATCACACTGGACATGATTCTGGCTGTTTCTATTCATAAATAAAAACATTTTTGAACCTTTTTACTCTAATGTCATTCAAAGATAGCAAATATGGTGGAACTTTTACTGGACTGTCAGTCAGAAAGTGACTAACCAATGTTCCGATGTATGTTCCAGCCCAGCTCTGTGTTAGAGTATATTAATCATGAACTCCAACTTTAAGATCTTTATGTCAATATCCTGTTAAACAGCCTAAATACCAAACAAAGCTGGAATTTAGAACAAGCAGAAGGAGACTCATTATTCCTTCACAGAGTAAATAAATTGACTTACTTAGTTTGCAGCAGCAATCAATCGCTTGCTTCCTTGTAATAGCTTAAACATTTTAGCTATTAGCACGTACCTGCCATCACGTCTGCATTAGAAAATGTGCAGGGATTTAGACCTTGAAGCATCACAGCACTAACAGGCGGCTCTCATCTCCAGCACAGTCCCACAACACTTTCGAGGTCAACCACACGATGCCTGAAAAAACAGCAAACAATAGAAATTACCCCGCCAAACTACTTTCCGGGAAGCTCGCTCCGCAGTGCATCAGATTTGTATCAGTGAACCAGGATTACAACCTCACACTTTTTTTTATTTTGTCTGGGAGTGTGACGATCCATGAGATTTTCATTTCATGGCCTCAGGATGCAAGCGAAGATGCAGAATACGAGTTTCACGGGTAAAAAAAACAGACTTGACAGGTATGTTAACAGATGGGGCTCAGCGTCTGGCACGTGGGAAAGGTTTATAGAGTACCGAATCCATGTTTGCATGTCGCAGGAGCTTTTGCTATTGGATTTGTATTAAGAAAAAGGAGCAAGCGAGAGATTTGCATTTGGGTAAAGGTGCAGACGTACCTTGGGCTATTCTTTCTTCTGTGCTTCTGCGGTCTGAATTAGATTTACTGCATTACCAAAAGGTCAGTCATCTTGCTTTCTACCAGCTCGTTATATCATAATAATTTATGCAAGCGTTAGCAGGTAGGACTACAGTCGATGGTTTGCTCGCGATAATGCACAAGGTGATTTTACATATATCGCAGCAGAGAAAGCGACCTTGTAAAGAGCTTAAAAAAATACAGAACAAAAACATGCTACACTTTTTTTTAACGACGACACAAATGTACATGGACAAATCTGTAGCCAGGTGCTTCACGTTTGAACGCGTCCGCATTGATGTGAAGTGGCCAAATAGAGTCCCTGTGTTTTCTTTGTGTCGATAAGTGCCCAGGGCCTTGGGCATTTGTATTTGATTAGCATCGGGTTTTCGAAATGCATGAAACGACGGTGTAAGATCTGTCCTTTCGCTGAATGCTTCATGAAGAGGCTTTGTCAGAGACGGCAAAATGGCCAGGGCAGCTGAGGAGAGAGAGCTTTGAGTGAGAGAAAACAACCTTAAATGCAGCAGCGGCTGGGTTCACGGCCAGAGCGTGAGTGTGTCTGCGTCTGTGTTTAGCAAGAGGAGACACAGCCAAAGTGTTGTGGGGAAAAATGCAACCTGACAAACACAAGTATTGATTTGAACATCCCCTCTCTCTCTCTCTTTCCCCCCTTTCTCTCCTTTGCCCTCACCATCCCCTCAGCTTTTATTTTCTTGTCTGTCTGCTTCTTTGTTTTTCTTTCTTCTTCTTCATCTAGAGAGCCACTGGAGGACTTTATTTTCAATCCATCTTGAAGTACTGTAACGATGGGTGGAGGACAGGATGAAGGGGTGGAAGAGAGGAGGAGGTTTAAAGAGGGAGGCAAAAATGGAGAAGAAAAGTGGAAATGGAACGAAGTGCAAAAGAGAGAGAGAAGGGAAGGGAAGGGGAAAAAATGGGGCCGGTAGTTGTTGAAATGAGTGCGACTGGTGCAGCTGAAATGGAAAGTGATGGTTAAAGTGGAATAGCTGGAAAGAAAAAAAGAGAAAAAGAAGACATAATGGGGAGCATGAGACAGACGGAGACAGATGAGGGAAAGGAGAGGGATGCAGGTCTGACACGAAGGAGGAAGAGAAGCAGGCGCAAAGGATGCTGGGAGAGTTAAAGTGGTGTAAATGGGGTTCTCGGTCTCGCTGCTGAAATACCCCCCCCCCCCCCCCCCCCCCCCATGCTCCCCACCCTGCTCCCCTGACTCACCACCCCCCAACACCCCCTTGTTATCTCTATTAGCACCTGCTGGGCTAACGAGGACCCCGCTCCCCGTTGCCAAGGCAACGCCTCACCAACCTTCGCTCATTCTTTCTTCCTTTCCCTCGTCATCCCCCCCACCATCACCACCACCATCCACCACTAACACACACACACACATCTCAAACTACAACAACAACTAACTACCTTCAATCTCAATGCAGCCCGCACCCCTCCGCTGCTTCCTCTCCAGGTAATGAAAGGAAGATATGAAGCAAAGGGTGTGTGGGGAAGCAGTGGGGGGTAAGGATGGGAGTCCGTATATGTGTGCTTGTGTCGGGGGTGTGTGGGGAGAGGTGAAAAGGAAGGAAAGGAATTGAAGTGAGCATGTATTATACCCTGTTTTCCCTCCCTCTGCCGTATTATCTACTCCTGTACCCTATTGACTATTCAGCGCATTCAGATGGGTGCACTCATTGATGTAATGGCTGAATGTGGAGTGGGCAGTGTTCGCTGGTTTTATTTCTGGAAACTGATGAGAGAAACTTGTAAACATAGAGCTAATACAGCCCATGTTGCCTTCACTTACAGTCCACTGTACTGTAGATATTATAGGGAGTCAGTTTTATAGTGTACAACACACTTTGACATATAAGACAGAGCGAGAGATATAAATACATACATACATATAGATAGATAGATAGATAGATAGATAGATAGATAGATAGATAGATAGATAGATAGATAGATAGATAGATAGATAGATAGATAGATAGATAGATATAACATTGACCTGATGTCTTCTACAGCGGTCATTTTAAAGTTTTTTGTGCCCTACACAGACAAAGTTGTTGAGTTATGATTCAAGGTACACCTTGAATGCCTGGTATGTTATCTGACATGTTTCCAGATCATTTGTCAATTATAATGTCAAGTTAGTGCACTTTTTTGACCACCCATCTATGGCCTCTGGACTTAACACGACCAGCAATTAGCGTCACCACTATACGAGCATAAACTTGGGCTCCTTTGCCCCAGCAGAGGGGCGTTTATCTTAGGCCAGGAGACGTTTTGTTTCCAGGTGCTATATACTTCAAAATATGTTAGCAGCTCCCAACTGGTCTTAAAACACCATGCAGACTGGGTCAGGGCGTTTTAGTGAGTTTCTATATAGACCACATCATATCTACCGAAATTACCTGATTCTGATTTTTAGACTTCTGCCTAGCTTACTGAAGACAGTCAGATGGATGTCACGTGAGCCATTTGAACTGCACAGTGCCTCCTTCTTTCTTGTTTTTTTTTTAAATAATTACTGGTTGTTACAATATTCCATGCACACCTGTGTGGGTCTGCCCACCATTTAGGAGCCACTGGACTACTGCATCTAAATCCGCTACTTTCAAACACTAATGTAAGTTTTCATAGATAAATGTGACAATCATCCATCTGTCATCTTCCACTTCCGCTTACCAAGGTCACAGGGGGGCTTGAGCCTATCCCAGATACCATTGTTTAAAAAAAACTAATTAGGACTTTAAGTCTATAGAAATAAATTTGACTTTAATGCGTCTGTGGGGACATAATGAAACAGAAAATCAAAGAACCCTGAATTGAAATCAATAGGACCATTTGCCTCAGAAACAATAGTATTAGATGTATAAGTCCCCCCATCCCCCAAAAAGAAACACAACACAGAAAAAAAAACGTTTTAAAGTTCATGAGTAATTTTGTTTGAGATTTGAGTGATTCTATACACCCCATTTTTATGTTCTGCTTCCCACTGAAGTTTTAAAAAGAATACTTCAAAATAAATGCTCAGAGGTGTTTCAAAGATGGCCGATGAGTGGTTAGACTGGGCTCCAAAAGGACTTTATTTGCTGGGCAGCTGCCGCCAGTAAGCTTTGCTTAATATAGAGAATGACAATCGAGCAAATAACTCATCCACAAAGAAGAAGAAAAAAAGAAGCTGACCAGCACCTTTATACACCACCAATTGCCACGTTAATTAAATTAATTTTAGGGGTTTGGGGGACTATTTCTTGCCCACGCACAGTTGCCAGGCAACCAGCAACGAGTCCGGAGCTTTGTCCGAAATCATCCCCTCTTCATTCATTCACTACTTCCATAATGGACACTCAAAAAAAAGTTCACCCAGCAGCGAGCGGTAAATTGAGATTTTTGGACGGTTAAAAATCCTTGTCAGTCGTTACGTTTTTTTGTTCCACAGTGGGATTTTTGATGGTGCACTACACACTCAGAAAAATGACCCTCAAACACAGACGGTGACAAATTAAAGACCTGAATTGTTGACCCTGGTATGGTTTGAGTCCACCGGTCCAATTAGAGGGAAAGGGTCACTGAAAATCAATACAGAGCTGTTCTGAGACATCACCTTTATCCTGTGAAATATTTCAAGCCTGACAGGAGCGGCCTCCTCCAGGATGACCATGCCCCGTCCGTATGGCTTGAGGAGTCAGTGGATGCTTTTATTAAGATGAAAATATCATCGGAGGTCTTCACGGTTACCGCATCTCGAGCCGAGTGAACACATATGAGAGGTTTTGGGCCGATGTGTTTGTCAGCACCCTTCACCGTCATCATAAAATGATGGAGCATCTTTCGAGCTGATGAATGGATCCCTCTGCTAGATTTCCCGTCTCGCGTAATCAATGCGGAGGCATATTGAAGGTGTGTGTGGAGGTCCAGCAGCCGCTGAGACTCATTGTGGGGTTTTTTTCCCTCCTTTTATTCGTCACCCGTCTGTATTATTTTGTGTGTGTGTGTGTGTGTGTGTGTGTGTGTTGATATTAATAATGGCCTTCAAAAGCTGTAGTAATGGATTCCCACAAAGAAATGGTGCGGAGGGAGACCTTGCAGTTATTGCTCACGAAAGACCATTTCATTTTCTTTTTCTTCCCTTTCTCCTTTCATTCTCGTACAGTCCTCCTTGATCATTCAATACTTTCTCTCAGATAGATGTCTCCACAGCTGCGGTCATTAATTTGTGGAAGTACCGCCAGCGAAAGTGCTCTCTCCAACTTTTATGGAGGGATACATGCGCAGTACAAGTAGCACAGGCACATGTAATAGCATCAACACGTACAAATACACAAGTTTATGACCAAAATAATCGCAAACCCAACAAGAAAGCTGATTTTAGTTTGTGTGGTGTACCTACAATTTTGTTGTACATGTACAATGACAATAAACTGCAGATTCATTCGTAGTTTTAAAGTAAAGTTATAAGTTATCTTGTGTGGACAACCAGATGCATACAACCATCAGACTACTTTTTTTTTTTTTTTAAAGCAATGTGCTCAATATTGCATGGACACACATGCTCTCAGGTGCACATACACAGCACCACCCGCACACACAGGGGGAAGTGGTTGTGAATTCACGGTGTGTCCAGTAAGTGCTGATAATGAAGCTGTCTGTAGTGATCAATAGAGATCAGCTCTCGTCACTTCTCGCTGCTCCGGCCCTTGCCGCCTCCCTTCCCCAGTCTTATCACCATCCTCCCTCTCCATTCCACTCTGCACCTCCTCGCTTCTCTTACTGATTTGTGCTTCTTCCATCATCACTCACTCTCCTCCTCCATTTCCACCACCACCACTGAGCTGGAAATTTCAAATTTCAGTTCCAGCTAGACTCACACAGAAAGTTCCTTTCTGTAGGGTCGTGTTGCTCCAGCCCACAGACGGATTAATGTGCACGTAATTTGGCGCAAAAATGCGTTTGTGTGCGTGCATATGTCTGTTTCTTCTAAAGATCCTTTAAAATTATCATCATTATGTTTTTGTAATTAGAGATCAGCATAGTCAGTAATAGAGATTTAAAGCCACACAGCAACTCGAGAAGGACTATTTAACCGTGCCAACAAATATATTTTTAAAGCTGCAGAAATCGATATTTTCATATTAACAAAATGTAAAAATAACGAGTGCATTATGCAAAAGACCAAAGTTAACAATAGGTTGGGATCAAGGCAAGGGCGAAGTAGGTGTTAAAACAACAGATGATAAAGCCTCTCCTTTATTCTTTCTGTCTTTCCAGTCCTGAATAATCTATAAGTGTGCAGCTTTGTACTGGTTTCCAGGCTTCAGAACCCACACAAAGCTTTACTTAGCTAACTGGCTAAGGTGATATGCTAAGGTATTTCTCAACCTATATTTAGGCTCTCAGTTAAAGAGCTTATTTCACCACAGAGCTTGGCCAACATACCAATAGCATCCCTGCGGTCACGGTGATGAAGTATCCACTATTTCTCAACTATGGCTGTCATCTGAACGTCCTCATTTATCTGTGTTTACATTCATTCGCTGAGCAGCTGCACTTCATTTAACTTTTATAATTTATCCTCTCTAAAGCATACCTTTGGCACCTAGTAACATAATGAGACCTCTACATTGGCTGTAACACATAACCTGACTGGCCAAAGTGAATGTTGGTATCCCAGATTTGGGCTTGGTTTCTGAACTGCACCTATAATTATCACTCAGCCCTGGGAGCAGTCCCCTGCTGCTTTCAAACTGCTTTCAGCCTCTCTTTATTGTGTTGGTTTTACTGTCTGCAGCCTCACTCACAGTGAACTTATTTGCACCCTTAAGGGGCAGGTGTTTTCAAAAAAGGAGCAAAAAAAAAAAAGTGAGACAGATGGGAATTCTATATGTGCTATCATGGATTGGGAAAAAAATCTCTTTTACTTTGTCATAACAGGATATGTGGCCAGTTAGCACCCAGGTTAGAATCAGGTGCAGCACTTGGAGACAGATGAAATTAAGCAGCTTGATTGCCGTATAAAGGCTCAAAGGAAATACAAAAAAACCCCAAACTCCAAACAGGAAGAAACTAGATACTAGAACCCGGAAACCAGAAAAGATGGAAATACAGAATTAGCAAAAAACACAAAACCACACAGGATGAGCGGACGACACGGCAACAAGCAGAGGGAGACTGAAGACATAAATACACAGAGCATAACGAGGGAACAGACAAACTAAACTGAGTGACGAGACAGGGAAGCAAAATTGAATGCAACGCACACCAGAGGAGAGACTATCAAAATAAGACAGGAAGTAAGATAACCATGGAAACATAAAGAAACAGACATGGGGGCGTGACCAACTGAGGAGAGAGAAAGGGGGCAGCAAACACGGAGACAGGCTGAGTGAACAGGAGAAAACTAGAAACCAAGGGAGGAAAAACTCTACGATAACTAAGAACTGAAGACTCACAGAGGCATAATTTATTAATCAGCTTTGCTACCATCATTTGTGCCATCCATTCACATTTTCAGAAAGATGTGAATGGACGACACCTTATCAATATAATAGGACAAATTACAGTTCAGTTTTATTTATATAGTGCCTAACCACACAAAAAATCACCTCGAGGCACTTTATGTTGTAAGGTAAAACCTTAGAAAACCCCAACAATCACATGACACCCTATGAGCAACGCACTTGGTGGAAGTGGAAAGGAAAAACTCCCTCCAGGGCCAATCCCGAGGTGACAGTAGCCCACTCAGATGCTCAGATTTACCAGTCACGGCAAACCTGTTCCCAAAAATGTCTGTTTAGATTTGAAAAGCTAATTGTAAGTTTAGCTTTAACCTGAAATGCTTTTTAGGACAACGATGTTAAGCTGTTTTCACATTCTGTCTAATGGCTTAATGGATTGCTGAAAAACCAATAAATAACTCATATATTACATGTATTGCTACATTTTAGCCATGAGAGATTTCATTGGCTTTCCTTGACTTTCCAAGCTCCTCCATCAACCAATAAAGTTACAAGATTTACAGACATGAGTCTACGCTTTAGGTTCAACAGTAAGACTAACTTTTAGAGAAGAGAACAGAGAGTCTGTGATAAGCTGGGAATATTGATATCTTGAACGTGTTATTATATTACTTAGTTACTGTGGGCAAAAACAAGCATTAACAAACCCAGAAAGTTGGTTGGCGCCTTTAATGTCAAGCAGCTGCACCCTCACATCTATTTCCTTAATCTTCCTCTCTCTCTGTCCCTTCTTCCTCCTCCTCCTCCTCTCTTCATGCTCTCTGCACCCACCCTCTCAGCTCTCAGTGAAGATCTTGGTTGATTGCTGTTGTTGATGGCTGTGAGGAGAGAAGGAAAGAGGCAAGATGGAGAGGGAAGATGACGGGGTGCGACGGGAGAAATGACGGGGTGCTGTTTGTCCCCTCGCACAAATTTTGGATTTAGGGTTTTCAGATGTTCACACCAGTGCAGCTGCGAAATGGATGAGAGGCAGAGATGCTGGAGTGAAATGGAGAACTAGAATGGAAAAGTGAGAAAAAAAAATAACAAACTGACATAAAACCCAGAGTGGCAGCACAAATAATAACAGTTGCATCAGCCGGTTCTTTTGTTGGAGGTGGTAGTACAGGTTGGGGATGTTTTCTTTCTGGCGCTATAGTTGTAGCTGTTTATCTTTTTTTTTTTCTTCTTTTGTTGGTGGTTTTTTTTTTTTTCTTGCTGTTTGTATGGCAGCTATGCAGGAGCTGCTATTACTGATGCAGAAGAAGTCACCCTGGTTGTCGCCTTCTTCTTCGTGGATGCTTTTATTGTTGCAATCTTCAGGAAAGTCTTGCTTGTTTATATTTGTTGTTTGTTTGCGCTGGAGCAACTGTTGTCATAGTGGCGGTTGTCATTGCTGTTGCCGGGACTCTACTAGGTTTCATCCGTGTTGATCCAGCCAGCTGGCTGCTCATTCTGCGGCCCAGTGTCAACAGATAGGCCTGAGATGGATGCCCACTGGTCTTTTGTTGAAGTGAAAAAAGAAGGACCCTTACTAAATGCCTCCCCTCTCGTGAAGATTTTCTGTTTCTGCCTTTCTTTTAACCGTCTCCTTCTGTCCTTTCAGTCTTTCTGCTGCTGTGATTTGTGGGCAGGCAGTGATAGGGGAGGAGGTGACTGCAGGGCAGGCTTGTATTAAAGAAGGAGAAGAAAAAGCAGGGATGGAGAGAAGGCGTGGAGAGACACAGGGCACGTCGGTGGGTAAATAAAGGGATGTTGGATAGTAGCTGTTTGTCAGGCCGGACACACTGTGCCAGCCTGTGTGTGTATGTGTGTGTGTTTGTGTATATGTGCCTTTGTGCCTGCATATATGAATGTGTAAGACAGACCTGTGCTTAATCAGTAAATTTGCATGACGCATGTGGGTATAGTGTGTTTATGTGTGCATGTGTTTGTTTGTGCACATGGTCTGCTGCAGATCTTCTCACAGATGGACTGTTGCACGCACACACACACACATACACTAAGAGACACACATACAGCAGACCTCATTTATATTAATGAGTTAAATCTATACAATGAAAATTTAATGCTTACTATTGGTGACTTGGTGCCCGGTGTACATCAGGGCACACAATTAGTAGAGCAATTGGTATGTATGAGTGTGTAGGGTAAGTACAGATCCGTGACAAATTAAAGGCAAATCCAACATAAAGGGTCTTAGTAAGGTGTTGGTCCGTGGCTCCTCTTGTATTCTCTGTGGGGCTTTGCTGAGGGACGGACACTGTTCTACCACAGCAGTTTTGCTCATTAGGCTATTTGATGATGGTGCAGTGAAAAGATTGGCACCAAAATCTGCAATTGTGTTTCACTTTGGTGAAAACTGCAATTACTTTGCAATGCATACATAGAGCATGATGCACCATAATAGATATAACAACAGCAGGTAAAGGAGCTTACATTTGCTGCACACCAACATGTGCTAATAAAATATTGCTTATGTGACAACACACCAATGATAACATCTAATAAATAAATACATCAATTACATTTCTTAAATAGCTGCTGCACCAAAGCAGTACTTTTGTTTTTATTGTTTAAGTACAAAGTGTTGATAATTGCTTCGTGCTTACAGATATATTTTGATTGGAGGACTGAGGACTGAAGCATTTTTATACAGTCTCATTGCCACTTTTTATTTTAAGTTGGTATTTTTTCCCTTTTATTTAACTTTAACTATAGAAGTTAATTTAATGATCACTTTGATTTCCAACTTCAAATATATTATTCATCAGGTTCCCGTGTGTTTATTTGACGATCATGGTTAAAAATTTCATATAATCTTCTTTATGTAATCCCTATAAACCAAAAGATCTCAGGTTCCATCTCAGGCACACTGTTTTGGGTTGTCTGCAGGATTTTGGTGCAGCACCACTTGCCTCTTTGGACATAACTACTCATCAGCTTGTTGGAGAAACAATCGTTGTTTTTCCAGGGGCGGGTCTAGAAGGGTCGTATGGGGTGGCACCCATCCCCTACTTGAAATCTAAACCCATCTGCCTTCGTGGTAAAAGTTTGTGGTTGTAAGGAAGCTAAACACTGTAATTGAAGTAACTGGATTTCAGATTCTATACAACAGAAGTTGAGAACATTAAGTGAAGATTGCACAAAGCAATGTTTGTTACGAATCTGTACTATTAAATTAATACTTCTTGACACTTATTATTTGGTATATAATCGTCAACGGTAATTTGAAGACCCCTAGTTTGGTGGTAGCGATGGTGGCTCTCGCAACTTCAAGCAATCACTCACAACTGGTGCTTGCCAACCAGTCTCTAGACTGAGGCCTGAACCAGCTTGGATTTTTACAGAGGCCCAGCATGATATAAAATATGGTTATTTTTCACTGTCAGTCATGCAAAGCTACTCTGCATTAAAGAAGAAAATGAATGAAGATTAATGGATTTATTTTGTTATCTGCAATGGACATGCATTCTTCTTATATTTTATCAAAATGTTAAGTGGGGGTTATTTTCACAGCCAAGACATTATATTAAATTGTTCTTTTCTGTAAGCTTTTTGGCTTTGTAACGCTAGGCAATATTTTTATATAAGCAATAGTCAGAGTTGAAAATAATATGATAATATGCAGTGAAAAAACTTAAATAATTATAGATGCAAAATGACAACTCGTTAGGCTGATAGTTTACAATATTATTTAAATTAAACCATATTCAAGATTAAGTTATTAAATCTATGCAATGAAGTTCTAAGTATATTAGTTCCCTCTGCGTATAAACTGGCTGCCAGAATTTTGGTAATAAATAAAGACTTAAATTTTTTCTCTGTTTGTTTTTTGTTTTGTTAAAGACATTTTTAAGTACATCTTTGGCAGCCGCCATAGACTCCAGGTCTCCTACACGCTGACAACAAAGCATCAGAGACCTCGGGAACACTGCATCGAATTAGATTTACAATTTTGCAAAATGTTTTTCAATACAATCCAATTTTCAGGCTGTTGTGCGGCGTCACTCTGCAACCTGTATCAGGAAAACAGACAACAAACAGACAACAAATCATAAAAATCGTCCAATTTTCAGGGTTGTAATAATTTTGTGTAAGATTTTCAAATTTCTGGTTGTTGTTCCTCATCCGAAAAAGTGCGAAGCCAACTTGAAGTTCAAACTCTCTTCTAAAGAGAATGTACTATGCGATCTTTAAAAGCCACCTGAAATTCCACTCATTTTAAAGTGATTCTTCTGTAAAGCATAAATCCGCACAGCTCTCCTTGGATGGCCCTGACTGTCATCAAGCGTCAGAATGCTCTCTTTCTGCAGGCTTTTGTGCTTCGTTGACTATAAATGTGGACACTTGCAATTAGACGTCAAGATTTCTGTGTGACGCGGCAATCAAACCCTGACCTGGAGCGGCCCTAATGTGAGCACAGATGTGTAGGTTGTGCATCTGGTTGTGTGTGTGTGTGTGTGTAAAAGTCCGTGTATGTGTGGGATTTTGTTGCGTTTCCCTGTTCTTTCCGGCTCTGTGTGCCACTGAATCACCATTTTCTCCCCTTCTCTGTGCAACAATAGCACCAAAAATAAACTGTCAGAAAGTTGCTCAGATGAAGGAACATGAACTGGAAATATAGTGCATGTGTGTGTGTCTGTGTGTGTGTTTATGTGTGTGTGCACACATGTGAGTGTGAGATTGTGTAAGCATCCCACCTGTGTTTGTTCTTCGTGATGTGTCACACCATGGTACGCTTATGCAGTTATTTGGCAGTGATGGTGGCTCCCATGTCAAAACACACACACACACATGCACACACACACATGCACACCTGATACAGAGTCCAATATCATTGCAAATGAGACAGGACCGCTCGTGCAGCGCGTGCACGCAGCACTCCGTGTCACTGTCACTGCAGGAAGAGAGAAGGTGAGGAAAAAGAGTCAACAAGGTAGGGGAGGGGGGACAGCAGCAAAGAGGGGAGGGAGTGAAAAGGAGTGGATACTGCTCATTGCCATTGTTATTCCCCCCTGAAGAAAATGGCTACCTCCATTAAGCCACTAATGATCCCTGCATTGTGCCATGGCAGTGTTGGCGTAAGAGAGAGCGAGAGAGAGCAAAATGTCTGAGAGGGGGAGAGAGAGCAGGGAGTGATGCAGAGCAGAGGTGAAATTATGGAGTGAGTGATGGAGAGGGAGAGAAACAGGGAAAGACAGAGGAAGGGGAAGGAGGAAGTGCTGGTAAAGTAAGTGGAAAAAGAGCGAGAGGATGACAAATGAAAGAAGCATGAAGTAGAGTGAGGGATGGCGCTGCAGGGAGACTGAGTGTGGCTGTTCCATGCGTTTTTCCATATGGTGCAACTTCCTAATGTTGCTTTTTCTCCTCAGCACAGCGCCCGCATCTGATCCGACATGTCGCTCACTGACTGCCACTGGAGCATGACATTAATGGACATGCATGGTACAGACGTGATGGGGGCAGATACGGACACTTACACTCATTCACCGGTCCAGTCAGGAGCACTGAGGCGCCGAGGCTTCCAAATCCATCTTTTTTTTCCCCTTTTTTTGACAGAGTACAGGCAGATTTCCCCTCACATGCTCATGCACACGACACACCGAGTATAAACACATGCATCACAATCACGGGAGACCTATAGGAAGAGGCAGATGTGTCGCTGGAAATTACTCTTGAAGATGGAGCAGCATAGTCACAAATGCTAAGGCTTGAACTTGGCCAACTTTTGTGCGCTCGAGAACACACGAACTCACCTGTGTGTTCACCCACCCCACCGCCCCCTCCACCCAAAAGAAAATATCCTCAAATTAATCTCCTCGCTCCATGCCTCGATGAACACTCTAGTCACACAGCCACATCTTCAAGCCAATCACCGCGGAGATCTGCTTATTGGAGCGCGGGCGAATGCCACGGCTAGTTGTTTGATTTGAATTTGAATTTTAAAACATCTCCCTCATTACATTTTCCATTATTTAATCAATTATTCATGAAACCCACAAAATGAGCAAGGGGTGCTTGGATGCCCGAGCAAACACTTGGACAGTCCCGAACTCGCTCGCAATTCACTGTTTCTCCTTCATAACCTCCAAGTATATGAGCCCCCGCCTCGTCTACAAGTGTCTCCTAAGGACACTCGGAGACGGAAGGTGGAGGAGGGAGACGAGAGAGAGAGAGGGGGAGAGAAGGATGTTTGACAAGTGAGAGAGCTGCGACAGACAAAGAGACGGTTAAAGGGATGGAAGGCAGAAGCAGGAGGGGACGCGTGGAGAGAAGGGGTGGCAGATGGAGGGAGATTGCAAGTGGGGCGCTTGGGAAAGGCAGAAGGATGGAAAGGAGAAGAAACAGAGAGGGAAGGAGACAGGCATAAAAGAGGAAGAAAGACAGAAGGCAAGACAGAGGGCAAACTGAGTCAAAGCAACCAAGGCAACGAGCGGCATCTGTGATCAATAACGTGCGTCCGACGTTTGATCGCCAGAGCGGCGCAGCAGGCGCGCCGGGGCCTCGGGTCCGTTACGTCACCAACACCCACAGCGAAAGAGAGCACCTCGCAGACCGGGATATTGTGCTTAATTAAAAATAGAGAGCTCTTATTTCCCCTCCTCCTCCCATCACTTTTCTGCCTTCTCGGTCCCCGTCGCTCGCTCTGTGTCTCTGTGCCGCTAAGATAAATAAAGGAGATGTAATGAGAAATCTTACAAGGTTGTGAAAAGCAGCCTTTGTGTTCTTATATTACAAGTCGTGAATAAAAAGAGCCTCGCCGTCTTTACTCGAGTGAGGACACAATTCGAGCGAAGACAAATAGGCACTGGGACAAAATAAAAAGGTAGCACGGTGCTGGTGGTGGAGGTGGTGGGGTGGGGCTGGAGGATATTGAAAAAGCAACAAATGACCTTCTCCAAGTTTCATCTCTTCCCCCTGTCTTTCTCATTCTCCGCTCTGCCCCGCCGTCTCCCTCTTTCCCACTCACTCACCCACTAATGGTTATTTACCTTGTTGGAAAGGGCTCCGCTTTCTCACCGGAGAGATCGACAACAGGACGTGAGCAAAGGCAGAGATGGAAGAAAGAACGCGGAGGGGAGAGGAGAACGAAAAAATATATCAGTCATGTCGGTCTCCCCGGCGACACCGACTCTGCCTCCTACTCTCCCTCACAGCTGTAATGGAAGTGAAGGCTTGGCCACAGAGAGTGGGGAGAAGAAAGAATTACATGTCAATATTTGTTCCCACTGGCTGCCCAGATAGAAACAGATACATTACATGCTCTTAGTCTTTTACCCCTAAAGCCAATTTGAGAGCTCTACCTTTGTTTGGGATCAGGGGGACTTTGGGGATCGCCTGGGAAAAAGAGGAGACCAAGGAAAAGGTGTGAGCGTAAGGGGGGAAAAGAGGGCGAGAGGATGACTAACGCCGGCAAACACTGATGCTTTTTTGTATTGTAAGGCCACAGAATGGGAAGAAGCGAAGAGTGGACATTTCCCATAGCAAGTCTTTGGAATCCAAACAATGACTCAAATTATTGTCCTGGGCCTCCACGCTTCCATCTCTTTGACTACAGGCTGTAGCATCAGCATGAGCAGTTATTGCTTTTGAGCCACAGGCCGTCCCTTACTTGGAAATTGCTTTGGCTATATGAATAAATATCGTTCTCAATATATTCAAGCAGAGTACAAAGAGCAGGAATGTCTGCTTCTCTGTGTGCTGGATTTTGGGCGCTGTGGAATAAACAATAAGGCAAATATTACACCTACAGTTTGCTTTCCGAGATCCAAACCACAGTAGCACAGTTTGTTCTGTTGTATTTGTTAGACCTCATTACCAGTATGTGGCGGCTTGAAAACAGACACTGTACACAACCTACTTTTTTTCCTCTCTCTTTTCAGCGATTAAACTTTCCCTTTAACCAGCGCACCCCAATAAACCCACAGCCTGTTGTCCTCCTCTGTGGCATGCCGTGAATCCTTCTCCCCTGTTGAGAAGAATTCACAGAGACTCACAACTTCTTTATTGGACAGTTTTATGAATCTGCCATCCTAATGCATCAGAGATTTCGGCTCGCGCTCGTGAACCTGTCTGCGCTTGTTGCTAAATTGTTCATCAGTGACAGCAGTTATAAAGACTTGGAGGAGCAGTGTGATACAGTTAAGAGTCAAAAATTTAGTTTCCAGTTTGTTTCCTGGCTTAGAGCGTAGAAATAAGCTCCCTGATGCTGTTGTACAGCTATTTTGAAACCTCTATCTAGATGAATGGTGAAAGAGCCACGACTGTAATTTCAGTGCTCACCGGGACATAAAACAACGCATTTGCAGGATCAGTAAAGTACTTTATTTAGCTTTCAACCTAATTAATGTTGGTTATTTATGACCAACAAATGACAAAAGTCTAATCCTATAGCACTTTAATCTGGAACATTCAAGTCTACTGTGTATGTTGTCACCTACACAACCCATGTCGGTTGGTGATACTGTATGATTTGGGAACCTTCCTGTGTCATTGAAATTAAATAATTGTGCTGGATTCAGACTGCAAAGAAAGCGAATGGTAAAAAGGATCATTATAGTCTTTGGTGTTTAACCAGTGTATATTAAAACTTTGAATCCTTTGTGATCTGGCTAAATAGGCAGATAGTGTAGAAATCAACAGTACAGTGAGCTGGTTTAAGTCGTCTTTGGTTCCTCTCTTAATCAGAATTTTTATTGGAAGTTTAAAATGAGACGAGGTTGCATTGCACTGAAGTACAGGGTGCAGACAGCATCTCTGGCTCATCCTGACAAATGCTTTGCTAATTTATGTTATGACTACAATAATTACATTTACTTACATCTTTACTAAGGTGATACTAAGGTGACTAGTAGCTGAGGCTGTGCTCATATGCATCAATCTGCTGATATAAACATGCGAACTAGATATTATAACTATACACTCACATTCACACCTAGTGGCAATTTGGATTATTCAATTAACCTATCCCCACAAGCTGCATGTCTTTGGACGGTGGGAGGAAGCCGGAGTACCCGAGAGAACCCACGCAAACACGGGGAGAACATGCAAACTCCACACAGAAAGACCCCGGCCTGATGGTGGAATTGAACTCAGGACCTTCTTGCTGCGCAGCAACAGTGCTAACCACTGTGCCACCGTGCTGATGTTACAGATAGTGAACTTTATTTTATTCATAAGGTTAGTTAGTAGAGTTGCCAACGGCTCCTTAAAAAATAGAATGGTCCCTCATTCAGAGAAAATATTACACGTTTCGTATTGAGCTGAGAAGAGACGCAGTTTGTCCCGAACTTTAGCTAGAATGGAAAAAAGACACAAAGCTGGAGTTATTCTGTCGTTACGCTGCACAGCTGCCTCTTCTTCTCTCATTCTCTCCCCTGCCTCTCCTGTTGCTACTTCAATCATGAAACTGATCAATGATCAGCTGATCGGCTTTTCTCTCTTGTTTGTTTATCGCCCACTTTGTGCCAGAAAGAGGAAACCAGCAGATGTCGCGCTAAACAACAGCAGCACGTTTAAGCTTGATCAGCTGTTGTTAGAATGTATTTAATATTAATTTCTAGTATCAGCTGATGTTTGCTGGAGCCACAGCTGTAAAGCTGCTGGTCATGATGTCGGTTTGGATATCTGGTGAGAGGGAAACATGAAGATGAAACCAGGAGATGTCCTTACTGAATCATCAGAGCTGAACAGGTGATGGAGAAACAGGTTTACCTTTTAGGTGACATGAATGAGTTGAAGTTATCAACTGTTTCTGAGACACAAATAACACCAGGATCCTTTTTTATGTAGCTGACAGCTGGTAACTGTGCAGGGGCGGGTCTAGGAAAGTTTTGCCAGGGGGCCAGGTAGGGCATTAACAGGGAAAGGGGGGCACGAGGAAATACTTTTCTTTCTTATTCTAATTTAAAATGTCTCGCTTTTAAAAAATAATTATCTAAATCTTACAACCAAAGTTTTTATCTGATGTAAAATGTATAGAAATCATACATATACCAAAAGACTGTACATCACTGTCACAACAGGGTTTGTTTTCATTCAGTCTTTATGGCTTTAATACCTGGTGGGCCGGTCTGTAGTCAAAATGCCAGATTTTCTGTCCCAGTCCAGCCCTGCAGGTTAATACTGGCAGTGTCACCATGCCAGCTGACTGTATTTCATCATCAGCCAGTGTTGTTCTTGATCAATATTACCAAAGTTTACCATAAGGAAGCATAGAAAGTATTTACTTGCTTTCAGGTTTTATTCAAATGTTAGTTGTGGAATACACCAGGCACAGACACACGCACACACAGGTAGGTACAGCCAACTTCCACATTTATTCAAGTGTTTGTTGTTTTGACAGCTGACTCAGTCACACAGTCTGACAGCTCACGAGCCCAGCTGATCTCTCTCTGGCCGCTCCTCCTCGTCTCACTATAAACACAGCGGAGGGAGACCATCATCAGTCCATAAACAACATCAGCTGTTCTTACCGGCCTCGCAGCGCCGCCCTGATGAGCCTTCCGCTCCACTCCTCCCCTGCAGCTGCGCCCGGGGCCACGCCTCCGCCACACACCCCCACCGCCCGTTCGAGGCCGGGGAGCCGTCCGGCCGAGCCAACTCCCCCCCCCCCGCGAGCGAGAGAGGAAATCGGCCACTGCCATCTGCGCCCCCGGCCTATGGATCACCTTGAACTTAAAGGGCTGCAACGCCAGATACCACCGGGTGATCCGGGCGTTGGCATCCTTCATGCGGTGGAGCCACTGCAGCGGGGCGTGGTCCGAACAGAGGGTGAATGAGCGTCCCAGGAGGTAATAGCGCAGGGAGCCGACCGCCCACCGGATGGCCAGGCACTCCTTCTCCACGGTGCTGTACCGGCGCTCGCGCTCTGCTAGCTTCCGGCTGATGTATAGGACAGGGCGGTCGGCCCCCCTTACCTGCTGGGACAAAACGGCTCCCAGCCCTCTGTCCGAGGCGTCAGTCTGCAGAACAAAAGGGAGGGAAAAGTTAGGAGTGTGAAGCAGCGGCTCCCCACAGAGAGCCTTTTTCACCCGCACAAACGCCGCCTGGCACGGCCCCGTCCACTGGACCAGATCCGGGGCACCCTTTCGAGTGAGATCGGTCAGGGGGCTGGTTAGCTGTGCAAACCCCGGCACAAAGCGACGATAGTAACCCGCCAACTCCAAGAACCGTCTCACCTCCTTTTTCGTCCTGGGGCGCGGGCAGGATGCGATAGCCGCCGTCTTCTCCACCTGTGGACGCACCTGCCCGCCCCCCAGGTGGTACCCCAGATACTGCACCTCCCTCCGTCCAACCGCGCACTTCTTCGGATTGGCCGTGAGCCCCGCCCCCCTCAGGGACTCCAGGACCGCGGCCACCCGCAGCACATGCTCCGCCCAGGTGTCGCTGTGGATGATCACGTCATCCAGGTAGGCGGCAGCATACGCTGCGTGCGGACGCAGTACCCGGTCCATGAGACGCTGGAAAGTGGCCGGGGCCCCGAACAGGCCAAACGGAAGTGTCACGAACTGGTACAAACCGTACGGAGTGGAGAAGGCCGTTTTCTCCCTGGCCTCGGCAGACAAGGGAATCTGCCAATAGCCCTTGGTTAAGTCCAGTGTCGTGAAAAAGCGGGCCGTGCCTAACCGGTCCAGGAGCTCGTCGACCCGAGGCATGGGGTAGGCATCAAAGCGTGACACTTCGTTCACCCTGCGATAGTCGACACAGAACCGTATAGACCCATCCTTCTTCGCCACCAGAACGATGGGGCTACACCAGGCGCTGTGCGACTCTTCTATTACTCCCATCCTCAGCATTTCCGCCAATTCCCTCTGCACGATTTTTCGCTTGTGCTCCGGGAGCCTGTAGGGCCGTGAACGCACCGTCACGCCAGGCTGCGTCACGAAATGGTGCTCGATGAGGGACGTCCGGCCGGGCAGGGGGGAGAACACGTCCGCAAAACGCTGTTGCAACGCGACAACATCCGCTCTCTGGGCCTGTGTGAGATGGTCATCACAAGGGAGGGAGGCGGGAATGATAGAATTTGGCACCTCAGGCCCCAACTCATCTCTCTCCTTCACCAAGCTCACCAGAGAAGCAGTTTCAACCTCTCGCCACAGTTTGAGGAGATTGAGGTGATAAATCTGCGTGGCTCCTCCCCTGTCCGACCGAGCGACCTCATAGTCCACGTCCCCGACTCGCCGCATGACCACAAAGGGTCCTTGCCACTTGGCGAGCAACTTCGAGCTGGAAGTAGGGAGTAACACAAGCACTTTATCTCCCGGTGAGAATTGCCTGAGCCTAGCCCCTCTGTCATACAGGCGTTGCTGACGCTGCTGAGCCTGGAGCAAATTCTCCCGTGACAACCTCCCCAAAGTGTGGAGTTTTGCTCTCAGGTCCAACACGTACTGAATCTCATTTTTGGCGGGGCTCGGACCGTCCTCCCAGCTTTCTTTAATCAGGTCGAGCACCCCACGTGGCCTCCTGCCGAACAGCAGTTCAAAGGGAGAAAATCCCGTGGAGGCCTGGGGCACCTCCCGCACTGCGAATAACAGAGGGTCTAGCCAGTGATCCCAATTGCGTTCATCCTCGTTAATGAACTTCCGAATCATGGACTTTAAAGTCTTATTCAGCCGCTCCACCAGCCCGTCAGTCTGAGGGTGGTAGACGCTGGTCCGAATAGATTTAATGCCCAGTAATTCGTACAGTTCCCGCAGTGTACGAGACATAAACGACGTGCCCTGGTCAGTCAGTATCTCTTTCGGGATTCCGACTCGGGAGATGACCTGAAACAGTGCCTGCGCCACACTCTTTGCAGAGATGGTGCGCAGCGGAACTGCTTCCGGGTACCGCGTTGCGTAATCCACCAAGACTAACACAAAGCAGTAGCCGCGTGCACTCCGGTGAAACGGCCCGATGAGGTCCATGCCGATGCGCTCAAACGGGACCTCAATGAGGGGGAGAGGGCGCAGCGGCGCCTTCGGTATGGCCGGCTGGTTAACAAGTTGGCAGTCCGGGCAGGACGCGCACCAGCGGCGCACATCCGCTCGGATGCCCGGCCAATAAAATCGGGCCGTTATTCGCTCCAGAGTTTTCTCATAGCCCATATGCCCTGCCATGGGGTTATAGTGGGCCGCCTGGAAAAGCGTTTCCCGGCGGCCCTGCGGCACCAACAACTGGGTGCGTGTTTCCTCTGTCTGAGTGTCACGACTCACTCGATATAATCGGTCATTTAATAAGACGAAACGCGGGTAGGTCTGCGCGGCCTCAGGGCGCACCACGTGACCATCAATAGCCATCACTTGGTCAAAGGCTGAGCGTAGGGTGCCGTCACGAGACTGCTCCAGTGGGAAATCACCCATGGGGGACACTTCCGGGGCCGGCGGGACGTCCCGTGAGGGACCCGCCGGCTCCTCCCCCCCGGAGTCAGTGTCGGACGACCCCGCGTCACCGCTGAACGCCGCGCACACGCTACACCCCGCTTCCGGTCGTGATCGCACCCCCGCGTACTGTCCCAGTAGCTGATGAAACCCCGGCCAATTGGTACCCAGAATCAGGGGGTGCGACAGGCGCGGGCTAACCGCCGCCGTTACTCTATGCGTTTTGCCTTTATACTTTAATAACAGCGGCACTATGGGATACCTGTGAACGTCACCATGCACACACCTCACCTCCACCCATTCTGCCTCCAGCAATGCCCCGGGGCGAACCAAGCTTTGGTGTACGAGGGTCTGCGTGCAGCCCGTGTCCACCAACGCCTGGCGTATACCCCCTCGAGTCCTTACCGGAATACTGTATGTCCCTCCTGGACCGGGGGAGGGTGCTGGGGCGCCAGCAACACGAAACACCTGCCCCACTTCCATAAGCGGACAATCCCTCCTCAGGTGCCCCGGCTGCCCGCACTTCCAACACTCCGGCCCCGGCGTCTGTGCTGCTCTCCGTGGCTCGGGGGCGGCTCCACTTGGCTCGGCTGCCCTGGACGGCACCAACGCCGCGAAAGGGTTAGTGGGGCTCAGCGCCGGCAGCCGCTCTGCCTGCCCTGGTGCCGGCACACGGCGCCTCGGGGCCGGCACCGGGGCCTGTTTGTTCGGCCTCCGTCCGGCGTCCCCGGGTTCCCCTGCTCCAGCGGCAAGGTGGTCCTCCGCCAGCGTCACCGCTACCTCCAAGCTTGCGGGCCGGTGGCACCGGACCCATCTCGCCGTCTCCGCTGGCAATCCCTCCGTGAACTGCTCCAGCACCACCTTGTCCACCAGCTTCGTCTCCCCCTCCGATGTTCCCGGTTGCAGCCAGCGTACCGCCGCGTCGCGCAGCTGCCGGGCCCAGGCGAATGGTCGGTCCGTTGTAGCCAGCCGGCAGGCCCGGAACCGCCGGCGGTGGTCTTCGGCGGTGAGCCCTAGCCTGTCCACCACCGCCCGGCTCACGTCCGCGAAGCTGCTCCTCGACGCCGGAGGCAGACTCAGGGCCGCTGTTTGTGCCTCCCCGGACAGCAGGGGGAGCAGCCGCGGAGCCCACTCCTCCCGTGGCCATTGGCAAGCCTCCGCCGTGGCACGGAAGGTCTCCAAAAAAACCTGTGGGTCGTCCCCGTCCCCCATCTGGGGCACCGCCACCGACAGTGGCGAGGGCTTCGGCGTGGCAGCGGCCCCGACCAGCCGCTCCAGAACTTGCGTCTGCCGGTCCGTCTGCTCCCGCAGCGCGGCCAGGTGGGCACGCTGGTCGGCCGCCTGATCCCGGCTCATCGTCGCCATCTCCGCCAGCATCTGCGCCAAGAATTGCAGAGGCTGGGCGGGTGGCGCGGCCTGTGGGTCGGACATTTCCCCACCGGCACTTTCCTGGGTTTCGGCACCTCTTGTGGAATACACCAGGCACAGACACACGCACACACAGGTAGGTACAGCCAACTTCCACATTTATTCAAGTGTTTGTTGTTTTGACAGCTGACTCAGTCACACAGTCTGACAGCTCACGAGCCCAGCTGATCTCTCTCTGGCCGCTCCTCCTCGTCTCACTATAAACACAGCGGAGGGAGACCATCATCAGTCCATAAACAACATCAGCTGTTCTTACCGGCCTCGCAGCGCCGCCCTGATGAGCCTTCCGCTCCACTCCTCCCCTGCAGCTGCGCCCGGGGCCACGCCTCCGCCACATTAGTCTTTTCAGTTGTTTCCCCACTTTTTTCCTGTTTCAAAATCACCAGTTTGTGAGAAGATTATCTTCTTTTTTTAATAGGCACAAAGTTTTGCATTGGCATTGGCTAATTTGTCAATTGTTTGTTACAAATGTTCGTATTTTAATATTCAAAAATGTTTTTGCCCAAAACATATGTGCACTATATGTCAGTAAAAATACTATGCAAATATTGATGTCCTTGAATGCTGAGAAAACACTGACAAAGCACTGATTGTATCTCTTGTACTTTATCAACGCAGTATCTAAAAACTTTGCACCGTAGTGGTTAAAATCTCATTCGAATAAGAGTTAAAAGCGCATTCGGTTATTAGGTTTACAGGGTTATTGAATTATGGTTAACGGTTGGTAGAATTTTTTTTAAACATTATCTGCCAATTACATCTGCCACCCTTCTCCAAATCTGTGCCCCTACCTGGCCCCCCCAACAAAAATTTCCTAGACACGCCACTGGCCTATTGGTCATGGATTGGCCTCCCCACAGTCTGGATCTCAATAATATTAAAGCAGCTTGCCAAAAAAAAGCTCAGGCTGTCTTAAAGAATAAAAAACAGTCATACTAAATGAATTTTTGTATTTTTGTATGCTGTATTTCTATTCATATTCATACATATTCAATAAATTGCTGCACGTTTCCCATTTTCCTAGCAAAATATGAAGAAATGAGGGGTGGCACAGCACTGTATTGGTGAACGTGAGGTATCATTAGAGTCAAATTCCACTCACCCAGCATGTGCCACATTAGATTTTATGGAACAATTTTCTTTTCAATTTTCACCAAAGCAGCAACGTTAGCAAAATTTTAAGGTGGTATTCCTCTTTAGTTTGACACAGTCACTGAGCTAAATAAACAGAACCAAAGCCATAATTCTTTTTAGGCTTCTTGAATCCTAACTCATCATGTGAACACGAGCTCACTGACCACAGAGGAGTGTAAAGTTGGCCGATGCCCGTGTGTGTCACAACGTGACAGCGTCTCAATGTCATGTTCAATATTTCCGTGCATTAATACTACAGGCTCCAGAGCTTGTAGAGGAGAGTTTGTAAGTCAGCATGTACTGTGTGGCATGTGTGACATCGACGTTATTAATTAACTGGCCAGGGGCAGTCGGTTCATCCCATCCACCATCATTTGTAAATGCATCCTGTGTTTACATACAGCACTTATAAATCAATGTGCTGCCATCTAACAGTGCTCAAGGCCTCTGGAATATTCAATGAAACACATGTTGTTGTTAAGGTCATCCAGAGTTCTTCAGTGGGAGCAATAGCAACATGAGCCAGGGCATAAGCAAACATTTAGGAAGGTAGTTAAAGTTATCTGAAGCAAACAAACAAAAAGAAAGAAAAAAAATCAACTCGGGATGTAGTAATGAAACCGTTTAGCGCTCCAGGTTTAACGATAACTGCTGTCACATTTTGTTCTAAATCATAAACATCTTACTGTCCACATTTTTCCATTGCTTTTCTGAATGACTGCCTTCTGACCTTTTCTTTCTTCTGAGGTTTTCTCAAAATCAGGTTCAGATTGAAATCAGGCCACGTGAAACAATGATGTTGATTGTCACCGGGGCAACAGGGTTCTTGCAGTGATGAAAGCACGCGATTGTTAGATTAGAGTCGCAGCCATTTAGCGCAACCTGAATAAAGGTTAATTAGAGCTGTGTATGAAAATTAGCATGGCATTCAAAATAATCTGTTTGGCTTAAATCGTCTATTCTTCTTGCACAGAACTTGTATCGCCTCAGGACAACTTTTTGATTTGTGGTAATTGCACAAGTTCTCCACGTTCTTAATCCCACAGACAAGTGCCAAGTCTGTAATCTATAATATGCATCATAAATTAGAATATTTGAAATGCAGCTATTGTTCACATCTCATTAATTTGGAGCCGTTTTATTTTCCATGAGGATTTCTTGGGTTTTGTTTTTGCACATTCTTGTCTTTTGGGGGCGTTTTTTTGCATTTAGCACATTAAAGAAGCTTCTGATGAAAGCTTGATAGCAATTTGAGTGCAAATTCAGGAGTTTCATTTAACAGCTCAGCATGAAAACCTATTGTGTTTCTGTAATCTCCAGCGATTAACTGTTGGATTAAATTAGACTGAAACACTGTCTTTGTTTATTAAGCGGAAAGGCAGCACAGATGTAGATTAGACTCCTAAATTATTAAAGGTTCACCACTGCAAAAAATACAAATAAAATACAATAAATAAATTCAACATATGGCAAACAGTTATGTTGCAGATGTGTTTTGGCATCAGATGTGCAATCAGTGAGGGATTACTTACATTTCTGATGATATCAGGTTCAGGAATTCTTTTATGCTGGAAACCAAACTTGTCCTCTGAAATATTCAATATCGCAGTATCAAAATGTCACGGTCAACACCGAAGTGTGGGTTAAACTGAAAAAGCATCTCGAGGTGACACCTTCAGTGGGAGTCACAGAGGTTGGTCGTGGGCTTGCAAGATTACTGTACGTGGCACGCAGTCCTGAAAGCCCTTCATTCTAGGACAGGGTGCCCTTTTTAAATGGTGTAACCTTCACAAAGTGAGAGGTGACTGCTTGTGCTTTTCACTGTACTCATTTTAAACGCTCACTTCAAAACACGGCCCCGGGGGTTTCATTTGAGTACAGACACTGCTTCACAGCCAACATCTGACCTTTAAAACCTCAAATGTTTCTTTTTCCTTTTTTCTTCACACCGTTGCATATGCACGTTTTCCCAAAGGATGAGGATTGCAAATGGCAAATTTATTTATTTTTTTCAGATTGCTTTTATTTAGACTTTTGTAAATTCTTTCCTTTTGAAACTTGTTTTTGGAACCAGCTGCTTTTAAGAGAACAAATGTAAAGCTGACTTCAAACCAATGAGCCGGTTGTTTCTACTAAATAAGCGGGCTGATTACGCTGAAAAACCCACACCTTCGCATGTTGCGTGCGTCGTCTGTAACGTGGTCATGCTTTCGCTGCTTCCCACACACTATGTGCCACTTTTTGTCTTATCTGGGCGACTGGTGTTATTTTCTGTGCCTGTTATCTCGTTGCATCTGTTCAAGATAACGATAAAACTACTACAGTAAAAGCAAACACTGCAGTCATCATGTAGCTACACGGAGGCCAATACACTTGCACAAAATTGCACTTTAGCCATGCATGGAAACAAGAGAGGGAGATAATAATTTTTTTATGAGGGAAACAGATTGACCTCTTGTGTACATATATAAACATAAAGAAAACATTCATCCTGCACTCGCATGATACCTAAAAATTCACAGTGGAGCGGAAAAAGCAATCTTCGAAAGGGAAAGAAAAAAGTTCTCATAGGTAAAGATGGTGTTCATTACGGCATTATCAGCAAGGAGAAAAATTGATTTACAGCAGCTATGACTGAGTCTCTATGCTAATTTGTCTCAAAGTGTTAGCACGAGGCTGTTTCTGAGATCCTGAGAGGGAAACATCTACCTCCTCCTGATGGCCTTGATGACGGATTTGCAGTTTTTACACTCCTGAAAAGAAACTGTCCCTTACATCCCAAGAATAATTAATGTATATATATATATATATAGAGAGAGAGATATTGCTGAACCGCAATATGACAAATATGTATTAATGACACTTTAGCCATGGTACAAACACTTGGTGTCGTGGTATTATTGTTGATCGTTGTTTAGTGTCCTCCCCTTCCACGTCCACCTTGCCCTCCCTCGTCTGCATCTCACTGTTATCTGGGCGACTTTATTCTCGCTCCCCCCTTACACTTGACTCCCTACTTTATTTTGAAGGTTAATTCCTCATGTGGCTTTCCTGCCTTTTTCCCGCCCTCATTATTATCTTCATTGAGTTCACTTGTGCCTTATTACACTGCTCCCCGGTGTGTGTATTAGCCTGTGTTTTCTCTCTCTGTCTGCTCTCCCTCCTGTTTCTGAGTCCTCTGCTCTGGTTAGTTCTGGTTCTCTTCTGGCTTTATCTTGTTTTGGGCACTTGGTTTAGCTTTGTTTGCTGCTACATATTCCTGCTGCCTCATATATTTTTTTTAATTAAAAAACCATCTTTAATGGTACGACCAGCCTTTGGTCAGCAATTGGGTCTACTCAAGAACTTTCCTAAAACTGTGACACTCTCTGAATTTGGTGATTAATGAATTATTTAAAAAACCTCACAAATTTCACTTGGACTATTTCGTACTGATTGTCCCCATAAAAGTGTTGACATAGCCCATTACACAAGAGATAAGTAATGTTTTTGCAATTTGTGTGAACTGACCCGTTGACTAAAGGTCAGTTGCTTTCTAATGTCTAATACGTTGATTGTCAGCATGATTAAAAAGTTCAAGTGCCACATGACAGGTGACGGATTACAGCACTATGATACATCTTGGACAACAAAGGGCTAGTGAAGGAAACTGCCTATAGGATAACACTGATTGGCACACTTATTAAGGAGCTCGGGAAGCTCAGGTGCGTGGTGGTAGCTCTGTTAATGAATGGGTCTGAGTAGTGTCAGATGCCCATCAGGGTACAATAGCAGGGGGGTGGTGAGTCTGGCCTGTCCCATCAGTCACAGTGCAGCAGGGGGTCAGAGGTGACCCTGGCACCCCATCTGGTTCCGAAAAAGATGACGGGGGGAAAGGAGGGGGAAGGGTGCCTTCACAGGACGGGAGTCAGGCATTTCTTCGAAAGATAGACGCAGACATATGGGGCCTCATGCAAGCACAAAAACCTGTACATGATCATAGGCAGATGCATATGAACACAGTACATCTGTAGTTTGTAACAAGAGCAATCCACATATACATGAGCACGCTCCCTCCCCGAGGGCTGAGGTCAGGGGTGATCTGTCACACGATGCACCTCGATTGTAACAGATGGACGTGCACACTCTCATTCTCTCCCATGCCCACCCCCCTATCCAAACACACACACACACACACTTATATTCCAGTGAGGCTGGCAGGGTCCTGACCTGTGTGATCAGGCTCGCAGACCAGGCAGGCATATGGGCCAGGACCCTGGGGGCAGTGAGATAGACAAAGAGCTGATTGGCACCGTTAGAGGATAAACACACATAGTTTATTCAGCTTTTAAGTCAGGAAATGAAGTTTACCCACTTTTATCACACTAAAAAAAGAAGCTTTTTTCAATATGTCATTTTTTAATATGTCACTCGCTATTAGGCTCTTGTTTGCTACACACAATTATTGTTCTCTTTATATAATCTGATGCTGATATGAAAATATTTGGTTTTGTTCAGGCAGGAACTGGGAGGAAGCAGGTGCTGCTGGAAGTTGGCACTGGAAGCTTGGCCAAGGAAGGACATACATGAGTAGGCATGGCTGGGCCCAAATTAACACGGGTTGGCTCGCTTGCTGCAGACTGTATGATTTATATCCCACACCAGTGACTCTAATTCCTTTGTACTTATTTTATGTATAGTCATTTTGTTTTGGCCGCGGGGCGGTAAAATTGGCAGATGGCTGACAATGATCCATGCCTGCATTTCTCTTTGTGTCTCTCATCTAAAGATGCATATGCTGTCACACACAAAAACACAGGAGCAGCTGTGGCCATACCTTGAAATCTTCGTGAAACAACAGGATAGTTTGACCTTCCCTTAAAAGCGCTGCGATACCACACAGCGTCGTGTTGTTGCTTTAGAGCTCTTTGTGGTTCCAAACCAACAACAAAAAATCTAGTCTGGAATAAAATGTTCACATTTTGAGAATATGTGCTTTTTAGTGCTCTTGTTGAGAGGAAAATTAGAAGATTATTGGTTTTTGATGTCTGTGAGATAAATAGAAAATATATAGTGGGAGCTTAGCTTAACACAAATACTGGAAACAAAAAAAACAAGAAAGTCTGGTTATGTTCTGAACACGACCGCAGAAGATCAGTGGATTGGTCCCCTGCTCCTAGAGCCGATGTGTCCTATGCCAAGTATCCTTGGCCAAAATACTGAACTCCAAGTTTCCCCTGATGCATTAATCGCATGTTAGTGTGTGAATGTCAGATACAGAATGTGTGACTGGGTGGATGAGACTTCAGCGTGGTATTGTGACAGGATGCTGACTGTGCAACAAGTCCAGCGGTGAAATTTCCTCATACAGCCAAGGAATGCAGAAGACCATATTTAAATGTACAGTACACCGACTCTTGAAGCAGATGCACTTCAGCAGCAGAAGACCACAGTGAGTGCCGCTCCCTGAGATGAAACAGGAAATTAAGACATAACCAAAGATTGGAAAAATGTAGTCTGGTCGGATGAGTCTGCTGCAACATTTGGATAGTAGGAATCCGAATTTGGTGCAAAATCAAATTAAATAAGCGATCCATCCTGCCTTGCTGGTAGTCGGATTATAATGGTGTTGGGTATAATTTCCTGGCACACTTTGGACCCCATATCAGCAACGAAGCATTGCTTAAAGGCCACTAAGTATTGTTGCTGACCATGCCCAATCCTTTATGACCATTGTGCACCAACCTTCTGATGACTGCTTTTAGCAGGGTAACACTACACAAAGCTTGTATCATCTAAAACTGGTTTCTTAATTGTGGCAATGAATTGACTGTTTTTTTAAATGACTTCCACAATCACTAGATCTCAAGCCGAGGACCTTTGGAACCCATGCAATGATGAATTAAGGCAGTTCTGAAGCCAAAAAGGGCCCTACCCATTACTAGTAAGGTGTACACAGTAAAGCGTTCAGTTGGGTTTATATATACCAAGATTGAATTGAACATTCAGTTTAGTTCAGGTCAGATTTGACTGGACATAAGTGGATGGATATCAGCTAAACAGGCAAACCCATGTAAAGTCAAACTTGTATGAAGACTGTCTTTCCTTGCATTAGGTGGGTTTGGTGTCCCAGTCTGGGGTCTCACATAAGTAACAAAGCTCTCAAACTGAGTGCTTTTACAGCCATTTACAAGTCACAAGCGACTCTCAAGGGTTAACTGTTTCCTTTTCAGTCAAGCTTTACAAAACTGCCGATCCATCCATGGAGCTTTTGTTCGAGCGGACGTGTTAAAAGGTGGAACTATTCACCACAAAACAGTCTCCTTTGCTGTGGTGTTCATTTTATCCGCTTTCATTTGTAAGTTGCGTTCCCGAGTGTCTCCTGTCCAGATTGTTTTTAGAGAATGATCCAGGTCTGCATCCCGCTGATCAATTCTACATCAGCAACCTTCACCTGTGATCTTTCATCTCTTATCATAGAGATTAAACTTCTCCCGACATTTAGCAACAGTCACTCCCGACTGTTTTCTGTCTCTCGATCACGCGCGCTCGTGCAAAGACACAAATACTTATCGCTACATGTGATATACACACGGTCGATCAGGTTGAGTTAAAATCTCTTCACTTTCCATTTATTTCTGTCACCGTGTGCATGCATGCATACTGACACTCGCACGCGCGCGCACACACACACTCGCACACACCTACGAGATGTGCACGGGAACAAATCACCAGCTGCCAGTCGCAAATGAAGATATAACCACTCCTGGCCGCCGTGTACCTTCAGCAGTGCCACTTAATCCTGCCGTAGGATCTAATGTGGATGGACACTCAGTGATGGAGAAAGACAAGCACTAACAAACACATCTATTTCAGCTAACAGTGACTGACACAAGCCCGAACAAAGCTCTCTGTCTTTAACGCACAGTCAGCCACACGGGGAGGCCGATGCGGAGTAACATGCAGGCCCGGGAACAAACGGGACGCACATACAGTACACATCCTATTACAGCTGCAAACGTGCACAATGTCTGGGTTTAAATAATTAAAAAGAAACAGTTTTCTTTTTCAAATGATGCACTTGTGTTCAGCACTAAATAAAAGATAACGATACTGTACATGCATACTTTGATGTTGTGTACATCTTGTTCTTTTTTAAAATTTCATTCACTTTTATCTGTATACAGCATATCCATCTGGAGATTACATAATCTATGTAACAAACAATGTATTCTATTCACATTTATAGATGTCAAGCACAGGGCTCCACCCACCTGCTCTTCAAACTTTCTGCCCACGAGGGGCAGCCAATCAGAACAACGTTGTCTTAAAAAAGGAGCATGGGTTAACAGGAACTAATTGGACTTCTTTTCAAACTGAGGATGACATAAATGGTAATGTTTTTAGCTCCACCCACCTGCTCTTCAAACCTTCTGCACACGAGGGGCAGCCAATCAGAACAAAGTTGTCTTTAAAAGGAGCTTGGGTTAACGGGAGCTAAAAAGACTTCTTTTTAAAATGAGGATAACATAAATGCTAATGATTTTAGCTCCACCCACCTGCTCTTCAAACTTCTGTTCACGAGGGACAGCCAATCAGAACAAGGTTGTCCTAAAGATGGCACTCGGGTTAACGGGAACTAAAAGGACTTCTTTTGAAACTGAGGATGACATAAATGCTAATGTTTTTAGCTCCACCCACCTGCTCTTCAAACCTTCTGCTCGTGAGGGGGAGCCAATCAGAACAAAGTTGTCTTTAAAAGGAGCTCAGGTTAACGGGAGCTAAAAGGACTTCTTTTAAAACTGAGTATGAGATAAATGCTAATTACCTTGAGCTGTAAACCATGCAAAGCTATTCTAGTGAAGTGCACAAACATATGATGCTGGCAAATAAGAATAATAGGTTCCTATTAAAAATAACACTGATGCTGAACAGGATTAAAACACTGATGAGATTTTATCCAAAAGATCAAATTCACTGCGACATCGTAGCGACCTGGAAATTCTGGTCATTATTCAACATCACAAACCAAGAGCAGAAGAAGGGAATCCAACCATATTTGATATTTGGATTAAGTGAATTAATCCAACTAAATTTTGGTGCTCCCTCTGTTAAAGTCTCAACTAATATACGAGTCTGAACAGATGCTTATTCATTCTAATTTTGGTTTATTTTAAAATAATTAAATGAACATTTTCACCAGAAAGATTCAGTCCGTATTGAAGCGTATATCATTTTCGCATAAACAAGACAAAAAGTCATGGTAGCAGCTGAGGCAGAATTTTGGCAGAGTAGTGCTCGGAGCTAAATACTATCGTGGCAACGTGCCCACAGCAGATCTTTTTTTCACAGCACAGAAAATGTGTGTGATTAATAACATAACAACTGCAATCCATTTGCGTTCCCAAGTTCAGTGTCCCGGGGCCAGATGCATAAATAGAGTGTATACAGAAACCACACACATGCCAGTTTCACGCACAAACTGGTATTTGTAGAAGAACGGCGCTGTGAGATTGTGCGTGCTCCAGGCATACTTGAAACGAGGCATGCGCACAGACTTCTAGGGCAAACTGCAGGTGACCCAGTGAGCAGGAGATTAAACATGAGATGAGAGATGTAATCCTAGACTAAAACACTGTTTAGATGTTTTTGCTGATTTCCTGCATTGTTTTATTATTGTTGAAATCTACACAAGAATCTGTGAAATTGATTAAAGGCTTGCAGCAGCTTTTTATTTACATAGCAGCCATTATTTCCCCATCAGCTGGGCTGTGAAGTCAAGTTTGTTTCTGATGTTGCGATTGATGTTGATTAAACTGTGGTTGCAAAGATGAGTCTGTGAAAAAGTTGTGGCATGAGCACCGTAACTAGTCACAGCAGTAAAGATCCCAGTCTGTCTGCATAACATTATGCAGCTTTCACCACCTTATATTAGCCTTGATAGTGAAGTTAAGTTGATGTACACCTCCTGTCAATGCTGGACATTCCTTCCACTATACATGAATTACTTTGTGATATTTTCTTCTTAACATCAAGACAACGACTTTTATTTCAAAGTATATGAGCATCATGTCATACTTTGTGGATATTTGTGGATTGATGTAAATCACTAATGAAAACTTTCATGTGAAGCCTTCCTTAACATTATGAGTAATCTTGCTCCAAAAGAATAAAGGGCACTACACACCAAATGTGCTGCGAAAGTCTGAATGTTTCGTATACAAACTTGACAAACTCGACGTGTAACATATATACACACATTGAGAGCGAACATTCATCCTCAAAAATGCACTGTGGAAAAAACTGAAGCCGACATGAAGTGATGATGAGTTGCTCCTGATGTTTCTAAACAAGAAGAAGGAAGAAATTTGATTCTGGGTTCATCCAGTTCTAATGAGGAGGCAGCAGCAGGGAGACTTTCATGGTTTGATCCAGGAGTCGAAGCTGTATGGCAGCTGCTTTCGTACATATTTCAGGATGTCAGTGGGGCAGTTTGAGCAGGGCTGGGACCACATCTGAGGAGGCCGAGAAATAATCTCAGATAGCCAATTGACCCGGAGCAAATCTAGCTGTGTGTCTGAGGTAAAACAGGATTATTTTAGTATTTGTAGATTCAGTACCAGCGCAGTTGTTGGCCTGATTGGTCAGAACTGCTTATTCTGATCCTTGGTGAACCCCAAAAAGTTGTGATTTCCTTACCTGAATGATTGAGCATGCATCAAGACACTTCTTGGTGGAAGTAAAAATAGGACAGCAACTACAATAATAAGAGACTTTCTAGTACAAACTGTGTGCCGATGTATTAGTTTGATATTGGGCAAGTTTGCAAGACAAGTTAAAACTCACGCCAAAGGAAACAATCAGATTCATCTTCAGTTGCATCCATCCTGTCACTCCAGCCAGCGTGCTCTCATCCCAGGACCACCGATGCTGCTGAGATACTCAGAAGACATCCTTTGGCACTGACGTTTTCATGACCACAGCAATATTGGACACTGAGAGATAATCCTGTTTTAAATAGTCTAGTGTAGGTGCATAAGTCGCATGTTTTGTCAGACTGTTTGCCGCTGCTTGAGAGCTTTGTGTTCTGCTGACGACAGCAGTTTTGTTTTTACCAGGTTTGTACTTTTGCTTTTATTACCTCCTCCTCAGAGGTTACAGTCTTAGTAGTGTTTGTTTCCTCGTTACAGCTTTATTGGTCAAAAATTGACAAAAAGCCTTATAACTTAGAAACTGTGACAAGAGTGAAGTTTATTATCAACATACAGAAAGTGCTATATAAAGATATCATACCACATTTGACCTCTGACCTCTCCTTTAAGCTTAATAGACTGATCTGAAGATTAAAACATTAATAATGCTATATAGAGCTATTTAAAACTTTATAACTTACAGCCATTGTTTGTATTAACAACACACAGGCATATTAGGTTACTTTATTATAGCTTTATTATGTACAATACAATAAGAGATTATAAACATGTAAATGCACTGAATACATGCACAAAGTAACTTTATCTTTATTATTAAACATGTAAATTAATTTTTACTAAACAATGGAATACATTCACTACATTTAAAAATATCATATACAAAATCAAGCATGAAAATAAAATATAGACTATACAGCACTAGTCCCTTAAAACTAAATAACACAGAGACAGTGAGCTGCCTTGGTGGAGGTTTGTGCTGAATGTTTTGATCAAGTTTAGCCATATTTCTGTTAATGTGGCTACTCAGCTTGTACAAATGTGACACCAAAGAGTCCTTAACATGTGTCCGTAGTGTCCAGACTTGCAGTTGCCATAACTCGGTGCATCATGGAAGTGGCACAAAAGGACACCTTGTGCGTATCTGTCAGACAGCAGCAGTTCTGACCTTAGCCCTGGAGTTGAAGGCGGTGGATTTATCCAGTAGTTGTTGAGATATGTCAGTCTGGACCGAATTGATTGACTGACCGACAGACACCGACATCCCTAGAGCCAGCAAAAGGAAGCCTCACGTGGCTCCTTTTGCTGTGTCCTCCTGTCACTCTCTGTCGCCTCCTTTGTTCCCGTGCTCCCTCTGTTGGGGTCTGTCACCGCTGCCTCCATCTGCAGAGAGCACTGATCATCATTAATGACAGGCAGGCTTTAATTAGCCCGCAGTAAACAATTAACACATACACACAAAACATTTCAATGCAAATCACATTCTCCAATGATAAAGTGCTGCAACAATATTATCGAATACATTTGCCTGCAATTAGGATTACCTTTCAGCTTTACTCTGCCTATGTGTGTTTTCATACGCAGACAAAAGGTTGTATACGGCTGTTGTGTTAATAAATTCCTTTTAAACTGTGTTGGTCTCCACTTTGCTGATGCCTTTGTGCGACTTGCTCATTAATGATCATAGAATTGCTATTTCAGTAATGGGCGTCTGAAAGTAAAGCCATAGAAACTACAATCAAATGGGGCTGAATGGGCCGCAGATGAATAGAGATGCACTGAAATAGCTTTCCCTGTGCGCCTTCTCTTCCGTTACTTGACAAGTTTTTTAACCCATCCTGTTTATTATTTCCAGTGTAAAGACAATGAGTATCTGCGCTGAATCAAATAGACTTGACAGCTCATGACAGAGAGTGTAGCCGGCTGCCAAGAATAGCATTTAATGACACCAGTTGCATTGTATGCGAAAACGTGTCCAGCCTTGAATCGCAATTATATTGTTAAGAAGAGGACAAAGAATTACAGGCGGAAGGAATTAAGTCGTATTAGTCCATCTGTCATTTACGGGTTGTCAGACTGCAGAGAACATCTCCTCTCTGCTGGTGATTTGGTATGGTGAGCCTCTCCATATGCATCACACTCCACTGATCCCTCAGTCATGGATGAAATACTGGACTCCAGCATCAACAGCCTAATATGACGTCTGGCTAACAAATTAAAGACAGACAAATGGCATCGATCCTTGAATGAACTGGCCTTAACAGAGTTAAGTAATGGGCCCTGGCTAAATCTCTGCTAAAGGCCAAGTTCCTAGGTGGAGTAAAACAAAGCTCTACAAAGTGGTGCTTTTCTTTTTTCCTTTGGTAAATGACATAAAGTGAAACTGGTGCTGTTGACACAATAAATAATTTGTCATCTCTGCGGGGCGATACTGTGGGTTTTACTGCAAGTAAATTGAAATGCCTTCTGTCTGGTAACAACATACCAGCTGATATTGGCCTGTTACAAACCAGACACTAGCAGAAATGTCATTTTTAGTAAATGCTGCTTCTACTTATCTCGGTCGACCACTACCAAATATGTGACCTGTAATTGTGTCCTTTATGGTGCAGTGGTAGTGAAAAAAAAATCTAATTAGCGGACACCAGAGGTATCGAGACTAAAGAAAACTGCTCCTGCACAGACAACCTGGTATTTCTCACTGAAAAATGTGCATACCGTCACGCACGCTTTGCACCATATGTCTTCATTTGAAACATCAGTCGTTTTTAAAAAAAAAATAAAAAATCACAGCTTCCAGCAACAGTTGGAACGTTTGTAGCCAAATAAATATCAGTTTTTCGACAAGTATGACTTTGTTTCAGCTGGACTTCAGTGCTCGCTTGTTATGCAGCATCTCGGAAGCGAGAAAAATCATAAATGTGACCCACCTTCATAATGCGCCGTTGTTCTGATTAGCAGGCTGCTATGGGTCACGGTACACAGTGTATCGAAGCCTATGGTTGTGCGTAACACATCTGCCGTATCCGGACTTGGAATGAGCCTGGGTTTTGTCCAAACAAGATTAAACAGCAGACTGTTGACATGAATTTGTGAATTATTTTGGCAATGGGCGTTAGGCTCGCACACATGCAAACACTTTCATAATGACTCAGGCGTATAAATCTGCCATGAAGCCGTCAGCTTTTGTGCATGCAGATCTTTCTGTGGGTCCGGAAACTATGCAGCTTTTTAAAGATGACAAAGTGTGTGATTTTACTAATCAAACATCTTAAATGCAATGAGGAGAGAACATATATGGATGATGTCTTTTTTTAAAAAGAATATTAGGATTTGTATAATATTCCCTTTTAAACCAAATCCGTGTTGTCTCCCAGTCTGGATCCCAGAGCCTGCAAATGGATTTTGCATTGTCAAAATTACCACTTTGATTTTAGCCCATATTGACTTCATCCCTTTAAGGGTTGAAATTACCCTCCCTTTCTGTCTCTCCTCCTTTTTATTCCATGTTTTTCATGGCATTTCCATTTTGGCCCTGTTCTCCCATTTTATTTCCCTGTCTCCCTCCCCTCTCGCTCTCTCTCCCTTTCTCTCTTTCCCCATTCTCTGGAGTAATTGCATTGATAGTGAACAGTGCTGCTAATTAATTATGCAACAACCGAAAATTGAGGTGAGAGCGAGGGATGAGAGGAGGAGAGATGAGGTTTGTGCCAAATGGTCTACAGTAGAGAGGGGAAAGAGAGAGAGAGGGAGAGCGCATAAAGTACTTTGAGGGGGAAAAAAATCCAGATGGGAAGTAGAACAAAGGAAAAGCACAAGAAAATGAGGAAAGGAGGAAGATGAGAGGCGAAGAATGTAACAACTGAGAGGTTATGTTTGTAACGAGGATCTGTCAGAACATGGAGATCAACAGCGCGCAGGCAAATCAGGGCTCTACTACAGAGGAAGATCAGAAGGAAGGATGCAAACACTGGTGGGGAAGTCAAAGGATACTATCAGCATCGCCTGCTATTCTCTGGTGCAAGGCACAGATGTGGTTCTCACACTTAACATATGTCCCTGTACTCCACAGAGAAAATCCTCAGGGAATATCACGCGCAATGGACGTGGTCGAGTCAGGTCAAAGACTAAGAATGAGGACTGACATGTGATTGTCTTTTATGGAAATACATTTCTATTCCCTGCTTGGATGATTAGTAGGGTTGTGTGTAGCTTAGAAGCAATTTCCAGGAGCATGTGCTGGTTTAACTATTGAAGCTGTTTATTAATTTACACAACCCCAGCAGCTCTACCACTCGTACAGGAAAAATACAATTAGAATCTCGGAAAACCAAGATTAACAGTAGAAATGGCACCGCAATTGTATTATATTACAAACTGCTTTTTTTTTTAAATTAAAAATGAAAAAAAAAACATGTTTTTTTTTACATGACACATAGAGTTGTGCAAAACTCTTTAGCCAGCCCTCCTTTCTTTATATTTTGCTTCCAAGCAGCCAGAGTTATAATTTAGTAGTAGTGTTAAAAATAGTTCTCCAGGCTTTCTGAAATATAGTTTTCCTTGAGCATTGGCTGCTTTTTAAGAGCACTTTTTGTTGGTTAAGCCATTTGATGTTGACGCATGAAACATTCAAGGATAAAGAAGGCACCTAACTCAGCCAATATTCTGTCTACATAACAGAAAACTTAGCAAAGAACCAATTTGAGGCAGTTTGTTACTAGCAGCTTGTTGCAAAAACATATCATTTGATACCATTTCTTTAGCTGAATGAGAAATGCCAACGATAACACAGTTTGACGGGCAGAAAATAGCATTTTTTTGCACCAACCAGATGATTACCAAAGAGCCATCAGCTGAAAACTTGGCATATCTGAGCATGGCGTGCAGTGTGTCCTTGACAAACTGGACAAGTGGAGGAGAAAAGAAGAAGTGGCAGGTCTAAAAACAATCTATAGCAGATAAACAGGTTCTGAAAGTCATGTTCTTGAGAAAAAGGAAAACATCCAGCAAATACCTGACACGGTACCTGAGGGACACAGCTGGCCTTTCATCTGTTCTTCAAGCCTCCTGAGAAATGGACTGAGTTAAAGGGTGGCTGTCAAGAAACCATTCTTAAATAAGGGAAAACAGGGAGAAAAGACTGAAGTATTACTCAATAAATGGGCTGAAAACCAATGGTAACTTGTGGAATGAAGAATGACTTGTCAAGATGAATGGAAATATCAATGCAAAACTGGAAAGTCAGACTTTGATCCACCATCTAAGACCCACTAGGATACATTTGATTGGAAACATCATTTTTCAGCATCACAATTATCCCAAACACACTGCCAATGCAGTAAATCATACATGGTCTTCTCAACATTGAAGCAGTGTGGGGTTACCTTTACAGAAAGCAGAATCAAATTCAGAAAACTAAGAAGAGTATTTAAGAAGCCTCAGGAAGTCTGGAGAACTATTCCTGAAGATTTATCAGAAATATCAAAAAAAAAAATTGTCGTATATACTGCAACTATTTCCAATTTTCCAACAAAAATATGTAGAAATGAGAAAATGGCTTGGGACTTTTGCACGGTACTACACTACAGTATAATTATTCAAATGTATATTTATTGAGAAGAATCCTTGTGACCATTGCAGCAGCTTGACTATAGTTGATGAAACATTCTCAAATGGGTTATAGTGTAGCAACTCTGATTAAACACCAAGCTAAACCTTTGTCGTGGAATATATAGACTTATGGCGCTGCCTGAACAGTGTTTAAAAGTGGATGGCTGTGGATAAGCCTCAGAGCATGACAGCATGTCACTCTTCCTCTCAGAGCAACCCGGAAGAGTCAGTAAACAGAAAATGAACCAATACAGGTAATCCAGCAGGAAGTTGGGTTATTAGCAAGTTCACCTTCAAAATAAAACCTTCTGGTTTAACATTTTTAACCTTTTTGTTGTTCTTTATAACTTGCATATAAATGGATTATTTTAAAGCAGACATAAAAGATAAATGACATAAATGCCTTTGAGATATCACACTCCCCGCCTATGTGAGGCCACTACGAACTTGAAGGAGTCCAAAACAACAGTCCTTAAATCAGTCCTTAGGCAGAAGAAGAACTACTTGTGCAACTGGCCTTAGGAAGGTTCTTGTATCACCTTGGTTGGTCGTGTATATCTCAACATGTCTGTGAAGGTTCTCAGTCATCCAGCCCCAGAGCATGACTGCATGTCATTCTCCCTCTCAGAGCAACCAGGAAGAGTCAGTAACAGGTAATGAACCAGGTAATCCAACAGGAAGTGAGGTTATTAGCGAGTTCACCTTCAAAATAAAATCTTCTCATTTAACATTTTTAACCTTTTTACGGTTCATTATAACTTACATATAAATGAAATGTTTTAAAGCAAACATAAAAGATAAATGACATAGATGCCTTTGGGGCATCACATGGGTCTATTAAAGCGTGGCCGACACTGCACCCATTCAGTCTTATTTTAGCCTTGAGCTAGTTACCTTCCCCCAGATTGGAGGAACCTGACTAAGTGTACTATCCTCTAACATATTGTGGTTGGTCAACTTATTTGTACAAGGAGAAGTATAAAACCGCACATTTTTAGAAATGAAAATTACAGCATGTATTTTGAATGAACACGATTCACAGAGTAATAAAAGTCAAGCTTCACTCACTCCACTCTGTAGGATGGCATCAGTCATATAGTTCTTATCAGCAGAAGCAGTTTGCTCAGTTGTCACAGAACAGCAGAAGTTGAAATGTTCCATTATGCTTAGTGCTTTTCAGACTTCTGCTCCATGTTGGCTTTTACTTGAAATTTAAACTACTGTACCAGAATATCGTATTTGTAATGAATTCTCATTGTGCTAAGTGATAAAGCCCATCTACAGAAGGAGCACCTGCTGCTGCTGCTCTACTAACTTGCTGCACATACTACACCTTTTGTGTAGACACTATGTACTCAGATGGCACTTAATGTTCGAGGTCTGTATCTGCTCTTAAGGAGCAGAGTTTTCTTTGACAGACAGAGTTCACTCAGAGCAAGTCTGGCCACCTGAACTCAGCCACCTCATTTGGGTCAGTTGTCAGGTGTGTCATGACTTTAGGGGCCACTTGCAGCCAATAGACTGTATATAAAAAAGGATAGAGTTTCTGAAATGCAAAGGGTCTCTAATTCTTTATAGTGGCCAGTAGGGGTTGAATGGTGTAGTTGCAAAAAGATCTCAGGTTTATGGATTTCATCTTTAATTTTGAGCCTGACAACATGGTTTTTATTTTGCAAATTATGGTCTCTGTTAGGGGTGAGAAGGATGGAACAGCAGGCTGTGTTTTAGGATGTGACTGACAAGACATTATTTTATGTCTGTTAAACTGTTATCATTGGCATTTTTCACAGATTGAACTACAGAAATGGAAGCAAAAGTTATTCCCTACAATACATAACTTTGTTTCACGGCCAGATCTGCCCTTCATTTGTGATTTCTGGTTTCAAAAAGCTATGATGGTAACGGTGAAAAGACTGGCTTCAAAACATTACTTCTTTCATAACAACTGCGTCAACACAATCCACTGATGAAGACCACAGGGCACAGCTGAAAGCTGGTAAGTGCTGATTTCAAGAAATCAGGAGTGAACCATCAGCTTTATCTGGAGTATACGGTTTAAAACGGCTGCTGTAAAATGATTTGTTTTTTTCTTCTTTGTCAGATGAATAAACTGGAGTGCTGTGCAAAAGTTTTGAGCCACCTGTCATTTACTTTTATATTGTGAAAGGAAAATTGTAAATAGGTGCAGTTTGAAAGTCAGTATTTGTTATGACCACCTTTATTCTTTGACAGAGCCTGAACTCTCTTAGGTAAGCTTTCTTTATGATCCCACACTGCCTCAGTAATGTTCAGGTCCAGGCTCTGTGGGAGGCCAATTCATCCTTCCATCCATTCGCTTCCGCTTGTCCTTTTCAGGGTCGCTGGGGGCGCTGGAGCCTATCCCGGAGGCTAATCCATGACTGCTTTTTCTATCCAGGTATGCTTTCACTGCATTGTTTAGAGTTGGCTGACAAGTGAAGCTGATGACAATCAGATGGTGGTGCGTGATGAATAAAAATCTGACGGTACTTTTCTGTGTTCATATTTCCATCAATTTTGACAAGATTGCCAACACGACTGGCTGACCGTGACAGAGCCGCCACCGTGCTTTAAAGATCGCCCTAGACACTCAGCGTTATTGTTTTCTGACATCCGCCAGAGTTTCAACCGATTCAACCACAGAAATGGAAACTCCCTTTTAGTAAGAAAGTACGATTTTGCCTGTTATGCATAGACAAAACAGGTTTGAATAACTGCTTAAATAATTCATAGGAGAGTGTTTAGTGGCTTAACTAACAAAACAGTGCTTCGACAAAGCAATGTATGTCCAAAGAAAACTTTGACCCCCATCCAGAAAGCCTGGAGAGCTGTTGTATCTTTTGAAAAGAATGTCTGGCTCCTTTTATGTAAAATCTAACAAAAAAAAAAGTGGTCTTTCCTTTTTGTGAAGCTTGGTTTTTAGCAAATATTAATTTATAATTTCCAAACATGTTTCAATTAGGCGTACCATGACAGTATATTTAGCCCTACTTTGGGCTGACATGGAACAGAGTCACCTCTTGCACATCTTTGTCCAGTAATTACTTGCAGAGTATTATTGAAAAAGATTTGTATCAGTATTTTTCATAAGTCAGTGTCAACTATTTTAAAATATGCGCTCGCAAAAATCCACTATGTGTCTAATAAGTTCTGGCTTATCCTGAAATATTTGTGCCCAGATTAGATCAAGCCAAGTCAAACTCTTGTTCTTCCTATCTCAAATTCTTCCCCTTGTGCGTCGCCTACTCTCTTCTTTTTAATGTTAAATGTCAAATTAATATTCAGCATTTTCAATGTCACATTAATAAGCCAATATTCCATCTAGCTCATTTGCTTTATTGCATTTTTCTCACTTCGCACCTCACCCAGTACCCTTCGCAGGCTTCTCCGCTTTCCATAAAATCCCTAACCCTCCCATCCTCCACCCTTCTCTCTCTCGCTGTCTTCTCCATCTCTACCGCCCTCTCCAGCTGAAGTGCTGGCTTGACTAATTAAAAGCCTTAATCAGGATTCATAATTAGGTCTAATCAGTGCCTTGTACATCATTCCCTTGCATTCTTCCTTCGCTTGTGGTAAGGGCCGAGATGCTTATGAAATAATTTAGGCGACTTAATGTGTCCAAATGCGGAGCTGGGAGCAGGGCTTCAGCTAAAAAGAAAAGGAGAAGAATATGATTGGGACCAGGCGGCTGATTACTTCCCCTTCCTCCCCCTCTGGTTTTCTACTTCACACATTTAAATTTGTTCTCTCTCTTTTTCTGCCCTTTTTCTGTCTCTTTTTCCCGGTATGTGGTGTCCTCATGACAAGACAGTAGGGTAATAACGGAGACAGCCTTTCAGATTACAGCTCCCTCCTCTACCTCTGTATCCACCTGCTTCATTACAGCTGAGGCCACAGCACACTAAACACGGCAACAGTCTTTCTGCTCTTTACTGCCTTCTGTCCACCTGAGCTCTCATCTGTTAGAACGCCCGATACAATGCATTACAGAAATAGAAAATTACACCGTTCATTATTCAAAAGGCCGCTGCTCAGCTAAGACTGCAGCCTCCCGGTTTGTTTCCGTGTCCATGTGCTGCTCTCATCGCATCTACAAAGCGGGAATATGATCCTGCTGCAAAGTAGCTGCTCCTTTTGAATTTTAGTGGTCTGTATCATGCTAGCTCGTAGAGTCCCGACCGTGCAGAATGTTTCTCCCGTGCCTCTGTGTCGGCCTCCTGCTGTCTGAATAAGAAATTGTTAAGGGGTAAAAAAAAAAAAAATTTTAAGTGCCTTCAAAAAGAAAACACCAAACAGTGGGAGTCTGAGAAAAAAGCTGCATAGAACAGATTTCAGCATGGTGCTTATTCTACCCTCTTTGTCTGTGCTGTCAGAGCCAGACCATTTAAAAAATATACACCAGGTGCCCAGGTATGTGTTCATGCTGTGGTACACACATGTAATCGCAATTACGATGACAATGATTTTCCAGCAAGCCATACAGAAATTTGTCAAAATTATGATGTGCATTGTTCTGCGCAAGCTATTAGGCCTATAATGGAGTGGTTACCTTGGCGACTGTAAATCAAACCAGGTAGTGCAAGAGGATGAGGGTTATTAAAGGTGAAGAAAAACTACAATTGGTCTCATTTTCTGAAGGATTTGCTTTTTTTTTTGTGGAGAGTTGTGTGATGTCCTGGTAGGTGATGTCAAGATTTGCTTATGTACTACTCAGGAAGGTAAGTGTATCTGCAGTGCAAATTATTGTTAGGCTCGTAACGAAACAGGAACATGTTAGATTGCATTTTATATCTTTGCATATATAAGAATGTCCGGAACTAAGCTTATTGAAAGCATCCTAAAGAAAGGAACTCTCCACACACCCCACAGAAGAAAGCAGAAGAGGTTTAAAGCAATATTCGAAGCAGATGATGGAAACTGATGATTTGTGGAGAACTCAGAGACTGAACAGAATGAACACCAAAATCAGATAACATCAGCTATCTGTTTAAAACCAGTCAAAGCCTGCAAGAAAATGGACTGACTGACAGCCAAGGTCAATGGCAATGACAGAGCAGATAACCGTAGAAACCTAAAGGAGGTTGAGACCACCCTTGATCTAAGATAGAGGTTAACTTGAGGATCGTGAAAGCTTTTAAGAATCCCTTTTCTCCACAGTGCCTATTATAAATCCTGCCATTCAAGAGATGGGGGATCAAATCCATAACCCTTTTACATGCTGTTAGACGCTTACAGTAGGAGGCCTCCTTCCAGTAGATAGTTATCACCTCATTCGATGTATGCAGTTGAGGCCTGGTGAATGGAAGTACAAGGCAATGTGTTTCAGGTTAGTACAATTCCAGATTCGGATGCCGGAAGGGTGGGGAGGTCATTGTTCAGCAGACTCTCAAGAGTGACGCAATAAAAAGGCAACTGGACTTCTTTAAGCTTGTGAGCACATTTCAACTCTCGTCCAAAACAAAAGGTAGAGAATCCGGTTAACGCCTAGTGGGGGTTTCCGATTTGAAGTCGTGAGGGTTGTTGACCTTCTACTGATCATCTGATCTACTTACCATCATCGAAACCACTGCGAGACCTTGCTCCACCCCATGGTGTGAGCTATTGACGGCACCTGAGGCAAGGTGTCAATAGCGCATATGACATCACACTTAGCCTCTGGTGTTGTTTTATATCCTGTTTGGTTGGTTTAGCCACCAAAAGTATTTTCGGTACTAGTTTTGGTTAGAATATACATTTTTGTCAACAACAGGTTAGATTTCATCATCCTTCTTAACCAAGCTGCCAGAGGTCTCTGTTATAATTTGTGTTGCTCTCTGGTACAGAGATACATAAAGCCTGGTGCTTACAGTGTATATAGCATCACTACTATAAGTTAAAGAGTTTTTTTTAATCACACACCATATTTACACACATATGCACACAGCACTTCATCCTGTACCCATCATGCACATGCTCACAGTCATATGGATGTATCAGGGGTTCGGTATCTTGGCCAAGGACATTTTGAAATGTGAACTGGAGGAACCAGGTATCAAACCACCAACCTTCCAATTGGTAAACAACCCGGTCCACCTCCCAAGCCACCAATGGTTTGATCATATCAGAATCAAATCTAAGTCAGGACCAGACATTAAGTGTACTTTACTCTCCCTGCTTCTTCTCCCTGCTTCTTAGTACATCTTGCAGGCTATTGCCTGGATAATTTAGCGACTGAGTGTGTTATGTCTGCTGAATGTCTACTCCACCTTTCATCTCAACTAGAGTACTTCTAATAATGAGAATGCAGCTGACACAGACAATCCAGACAATTTGCAGACAGAGTTCATATATAAAATGGCTTTGTATCAATGCAGTAGTCTGAATTACCCAGTTCATGTAACTTTTAGTTTTCAGAAGAAACTATAGAACACATTTTTCGCATAAAGAGAACAATGAATTTTGTCCCTATTTCTCATGATTACATGGTTTTAGCCATTTGCACTGGTGGTGCCAAATTAAATTTTATGCATCTCCATCAAAAAAGAAAGACAAAAACAGAACTGCTTGGCTCAAAGTTGGTATGACTGATGTCATTTACAATTGAAAGGATAACCGGAAATCGCAGCAAGTGATTGGTGGATACAGCCAACTGGTGCTATCTATAAATGAACCCAATTTTTCTAGCAAAGCCAATCAGCACGTGGGCTGAGTCTCAAACAGCAGGCGAGTGGTTGAAATAGAGAAAGTTGACAACAACACTCTTTTTCAACCACTCAGGTGGTGACACGTGTTCTGCAAGGGCTTTTTAATTTGTGCAACCTACTTATTTCTACTCGTGTTTGCTGGACAGCTGTTAGTGAGATGAACAATCCTTATATGTAGGACTGATTGCACCTTGATTGGCAAAATTAAAACGTTCCTCAGATTTTTGTTCAACAATAACTTAATGCTGTGACATAAGCCTTCTTTAATAAGCAAACAAACTATAATTAACTTGCTAATACATTTTTTTCCTTTTACTTAAGAACTATTTTAAATGGTGGACTCACATTTGAACGATCTGAATAGTTTTGTTTTTTGACCTCTGTTTTTTCCAATAAGCTTTAATAGAAGGAAAAACATAACTTGCGAAGTTACAATTGAAAGGAGGACAATGCAAGGACACTTCAGGGAATAGAAATGAATCACACCCAGTCAGATAGACCTTGTGACAACTGTTACAGCTTAGCTGAACAATGTCATCTTGAAACTATAAAATAAAAAGTATGCGCCCATAAATTACTGCACTCGAGAAAGATCTTAAACCGCTGCATCCAGAAATCTTAACGTTTACCACATCAGAGCATCAATTAACGTTCACATTTGATAAATACTTCAATCAGCTGAGACAAAAGCAGAGATGATTGGTACCATCCATCTTGCACCCTCCTCCATTTCAGCACATAGTGTTGCATAGAAAGCGTATTATGGTGCACAGAGGCCAATAAAGGCTGTTGTTCCACTCAGCTGTGGTCTTTATTGTTTATGGTAATGGATTTTATGTCTCAAAATGAGTGTGACACTGAATTATTGATGTTTAAATGTCCACATGGAACCAGTAATTTTGGGACCATCACTCTCAAGGAAAAGAGAACGTGCGCGTTTAGGTTAAACCTGCAGTGTGTTGAATGTACCGCGGAAGGAGGATGGCATCCCATTCTGAGGTCGTGTGAGTCTTTTTATTGCTCATTGCATCAGGAGGGAAGAGACATGAGCGGGATGCGCACATCTCCATCACAACACCGTGTAATTCAACAGTTTAAAAATTCAAATGCACTTTAAATAAATGCATGAGGCCTGCACCTGCGGACGCTTTAGAGTTACAAGCCTCCCGGTGTACGTCTTTGACTTCACGCTGGGCAAAGCTAAAACTGATGTAGGTTTGGTGATTGCTCACTGGATTGCCATGTTTGTGTTTTTACCCAAACACATGATCACACCTTGAATAAAGGCCATAAAATACCCTCTTTTGTCCTCTCTATTTAAAAAACCTCACTGTATTTGCAGTCTTTAGAGAAAGAAAGGGGCCAAAGCGGAGCTATAAACTAAAGGTCAAAATCATTCCGAGGCTGGTTGGTGTGCAAATGAATGATCAAAAGTGTGTGTGTCTCTCGGGGGTAGAGTGTGGGTGTGTATTTGCCGGATGCAGATGAACTCCCCAAAAAGTTTTTTCTTTTTGAGTCAAAGCATCGTTATTAGTTGATGTCATGTGACTGTGCATGGTGATCTCATTGTCCTGCTGATGTGACACACACACACACACACACACACACACTCTCTCTCTCTCTCACACTCGGCTGTCTGAGCAGTCATTTTCAGGGGTATTAGAAGCCCTCTAACATGGTGGGCCATTAACAGCATAGTAATATCACAAGTTGACCCTTGACCTTCATAGCAGCTTATATCTCCTTGCTGATAGATGCAGGCTCTGCATATAGCACTCTGTGCTGGAAATGAACTGACATGTGGAAGAAGAGGGCAAAATCCCTCCATCTTAAGCCTCGCCGGAGCGAATAGCAGAGCAGCTTAGGAGGCGCGGGAGAGTGGCAGAGAGACAGACAGAGGAGCTTTGATAGAAAGTGGAGAGAGGGGGAGATGATAGGATAATGAGAATGGAGAGAACAGATTTTTTCTCTTTTGTAAGGCTGCGGTTACATTCCCTCTACCAATCTCAACCTTGTCACCCTAAACCCAGCGCGATTGAGTTTCACTCAACCACATGACATCACCTGTTGATTTGATTGCAGAGCCTCGGTGATATATAACACTTCTTACGCTTTCTGCCCCCTTTTTTTATATGCCTTCTTCTTCTGCCCGTACATGCTCACCTCATCATTCCTGTGACATTACTCACCTGCTTCTCACTTTGCTCGCTGTTTAACAGAATTCCCCCATTTTGAGATTGCATCTTAATGTGCGTGTCTTTGATTTCCGCTCATCTATCACAACCTCTACCTTCCCCATAATAAAGCAATGCCCAGTTTCTCGTTTCTTTTCTGTGCCACGACATTCGACCTTTTACCCTTTCCCCTTCAGCCTTGGATCTTTTCCTTTCCCACATTATTTTGGTTTCCTGCCTTGATCGCTGTGCCCTTAAGCAGCGGTGGAACCAGTTTCCCATGAGGCATGAGTGGCAGCCTGACCGACAGTCTACCTCTACCTAACTTCGTCTCTTCCAGCCCTCCCTCCTCTGAAATTTTCCACCGATTTCCCCTCCAACCTTGCACCTCCCAACACCCGCAAATGACTCAATGCCCAGCTGCCCTGCAGCTATCATCTATCAGTCAATCTGAATCTCACAGACACACACACACAATGGTGTGTGCACCATAGAATACACACATAATCACTGTGAAGGACTTAAATGACAGCTTTAACCCTCAGGGATATGCTGAACTTCTATGCATGTCTTTTTATGTATGTGTGTGTGTGTGTGTGTGTGCACACATATGGCCAGGGATGTCTGTGTACATGTAAATGTAGTTATATCTATAAATATGTATGGTAATGCACAGAGAGGGGTTGTGAATAAAACATGGAACAGCCTATGGTACTCTTTATGGATGTTAATGTGAGGCTGTTACCGGCCTGTGATTGTGAAGACTTCACAATATCTTGTTCAAATGTCACCGCATCGTGTGAGTTGTGTTAAAGTGAATATGTGCTCTTTGACTGTCCTGTATTTCTCAGGTCTTTGTCTGAATTTCTACGAACATTATTGCTAAGGATTGTCTTATTGCATTGGAGTCACACTGGGTTAAATATGTACACTTGGGTTTTAAGGGGTATTTATTATTTTCTTCTTTTTTTTGGGTTGTATGGAAGCCCCAAACGCAATTTCATTGTTCTTGACAATGACAATAAATAATTAAATACTAAATACTAAATACTAAATACTAAAATACTAAAATACTAAATGATAAGAATTATAATAAGAATGACTGTTGAACATGTGCACACTCTGGGCGTATGAGGAATATCAGGGATATTATTTAAACAGTCACCACAAAAAGTTTTAATTATATTATTAGATGGCAGAAAAAAGTTCTGACATCAAACAACACTCTGAGGATTTTTATTTGCAGCTCAGGTACTTGTAATTCTGCATGGATAACTCGTTTTGATAGACATTTTTTTTTTTACTTGATGCGTGTAAACATCATAACCTGCTTATAATGACCTAGATAAGATGTTCTCCCAGTTATGAAAAGCCTGATCATCATATCTGGGATGCATCTATATTGAGATCATACTTTTCTAGTTTTTAGTTTTGAAAGAATGAGTTGAGGAAATTAAAAAATGTTGGCCCTACTTAACAATTCTGTTAGATGGTTCATAACTTTGGCCCAGACTGAAGTCTGTCAGCAACCATCTGATCTGGCTGACCTCAAAAGTTGGTTTGGGCACTCTGAGTGGATTTAGATCAGTTTGGTGTTTTCTAGTCTTTTCCTAGTCTAAACAGGCCCAAATGATTGCTCTGCTTGTGAAATACAGTACTGTGCAAAGGTCCTAAGCCACGCCCATTTGTATGTTTTGCTTCAGCAATTTAAAGAAATTTGTCCAAACATAAATATGTTGGTATATAGTATAGTTTGTGTATTTCCAGTGAGCTTAGAGTTTAATATTTGGCATGACCACCTTTATTCTTCAAAACAGTCTGAACTCTCTTAGATAAGCTTTCATGTAATTTTTTAAAGTAGTTTTCAGGAATAGTTCTCCAGGCTTCTTGAAGGACATTCAAATCTCTTCTTTTTGGATGTTAGTTGTCTTTTGTTGTGTTCTGTGTCAAAATGATCCCACACTGTTTCAGTAATGTTGATATACAGGCTCTGTGGAGGCCAATACATGACTGATTGTGATCCACTGTGTGTTTCTCTAACCAGATCTGTTTTTACTGCACTGGTAATGTGTTTTGGGATGGATGGCAAGCTGAAAAATGAAGCTTTTGCCAATCAAACGTTATTGCGTTGTGAATCAAAATCCGACTTTACATTCTGCATTCATAATTCTAACACCACTGGCTGAAATGCATCCCCAAACCATGACAGAGTCTCCACCATTTTTACAGAGGGCTGTAGACACTCACTGTTCTACCTCACTCCTGATCAATTTAAGGCCAACTATGGCTACAAATGATTGATTTTTTCCAACACACTTTAAGGGCATAAAGATATAATCTATATTTTGCTCACTGATAAGTTGCCTGTCACATGGGAGACACAACATGAGTTCATCACTTGAGTTAGTTGCCTTTTTCATGCCTGAAGGATTCATATGTCAGTGTTAAGTGGCTTAGCAATCAGAAAGTGCTTCAAAAAAATTTGAAAGCCCTTCAGAAATCCTGGAGAACTCAAAACCAGGTAACATCTGGCTCCTCAGAAGTAAAATATAAAGATATAAGGGGTGGCTCAAGACTTTTGCACAATAATGCATGTCAGCATGGACTTCCTGTAGATGTGCCACTCGAAGCTTTTGCTGCTCTCCTGATAATATATGTTAAAGACTTTGGTGTTTCCCAACTTTTTCAGCTTCATATTTGTTTCCAGGTCCAAACTCGTACACGTAGGCTAAGGCTTTCATGTTTTGGGTTGCAGTGTGTTTTTGTCCCTTGTTTTTTGAGTTGACACGAGCCCCAGACGACACTTCAGCTGTCATTCTATCCTTCTACAGGTTTTATAGCAATGTTGATGTGGAGCATGGCTTTAAGCTTAGCTTTTAAAACCTGACGACATACTACAGCTTAGTGTGTCTTAGACAGCAGTTTTAATGCTTCAGGAAACAGTCACTGCCGGGCTTAAAATTTCATTATGATGACAGGGAGGAAGGTTAGGGTCTTTGCTTTTTTATCGTAAAATGATCAACTCATGTAGCGATGTTGTGGATGTTGTCATCTCACAAATTTCTGTCTGCAGTTCTCTCCGTTTTCAGTGTTTCCTTCCTGTTGTGTCAGGGCAATTGACAGCTGTGTGAACATAGGTGCCGTACCTACATGCTGACCTTCAGTTATTAGGAACAAATTAATCCTTTTTTTTTCTTTTTCTTTTCTAGAAGATACCTGTACTTCTGTGCCTTTATATTCCCCTGAGAACCAAGAAAAAAGGACTCGTCCCATCGAACTAGATTGTTCCATTGGCATATCAACAGAAAGGATGTCGTCTATTTAGTAAAACAGGACTAGCTTAAATAAAGCAAAAGATATAGACTGAAAACAAATGTCCATTACAGAAGACACAAATAAATATGCTGGTTCTCAGGATGATACTAAACTAATAATTGCATCAGCCAGGACAGGGTGTAGTGTCTTCAGGTGTCCCATAACCAACCCATTTACTAGCTTTTAACTTTTACCATTCTTAACACCTCTTATTATAGCCGCCGCTGGCTGATAGTAATACCAGAGAAATCAGAGAAAATCTTATAGGATTTGAAAGAATCTGGAGCTTTTTTAACAGTCAATGGTGCTGCGTTTGATTTGGGAGACCTAAAGCAGCATGTTGGCCCTCAAATTAGTTAACTTTGTCTCAACTTTCAATGAGTCGCCAAGCAGATGGGTTTGCTGTTTGTGCTGAGTGATTGTCTGGACTCCTGGATGCTGAGGCAGCTGTTACAGACACATTTTTCTCAAGGTGAACTGTAAGTGCTCTGGGGATATGCATACTTTTATCATCAAGTCAATTCAGGTATCCTCTTTTTTTTTTTTTCCTTCAGCAGTTATTTTTGTCTTGATGCGTGCTCAATCATCCAGGTAAGGAAATCCCTGAAAGCTGATTCTGTTCATGTGGGTGTAGCATTTATAGTCTCCCACAGAAACGGCTACATCCAGATGAATGGTAAACAGACTGGTTTAGCACTTTTCTAAATCTCACACGCTTTAAGTGAATGTGGCAAACATGAAAACATTGCACCTGCCGAAACATCAGGATTTAGATTGAAGCGCCGCTGTGTCTGCGCATCGGTTTGCAGAGCTTCTAGCACAGCTGGAGGCGTTTAGTGTTATTTAATTAAACGCTTTTACAGAAATACCTAAAACTTTTCATTCTGGGAACGATGAGAAAATTGAACAAATTGGACCCAGATTCATTTCAGAAACAGTTAGATTTTGGTTGTTTGACCTTCATTACAAAAACACAGCAGAGCATGTGCCGTTTTTAGCTGTGTGTAGGAGTTATGGAGTTATTTTTTGGCTTAATGATGGGTGAAGCGGTTTCTTTTTGACTTCCTATACAGAGCCAAGTTAAAGAATAAGCTTGTTAGGCATAATAATATTAACAACAACATCACCGCAGAACATTAAATCATCCGGGATCTTCAAGAAAACACGCAAACTTTGAAGCAGGACAGTTGTACTGACTTTGGATCTAAAGGGCGATTTGTCTTTAATGGACAATTGGTTTTACATTAAGAAGTCTATGACCTTTCCTGGCTTCGGTGAATGTGGCCATTAACTCTCCCAAACACAACTCCACATTTTTAGATTAAATGCAAGAACAGCCCGATCCAGACGCAAATGCAGACATAGATAAATACTGAGGTAGGGTTTTGTCTTCTCAGCTTTGTTGTCTATTACAACTATGAGCTTTTTTTTCCTTTTTTTCTGAACCAGAATGAACATCGCAGAATAATTGAGTGATTCGTCTTGATCAACAACATTTTAATTATGTTTTGTCTTGCAGGGCAGCGAAAATCTGACTCGCTTCCCTTTTATTAAAAACAACATTTCTTACATGAACTGCTACAAAAACACTTTCTCTCACTAATGCTGGTTGTCAGCGCACCATTCATCGCCGTCGCGCTAATATTTATTTGCATAAAAATTAGCGAATTATGTAAAATAACGACTGGGTGGAGGGAAGGAGGGGGGCACAGAAAGTGCAGGTCATTTAAGAAAGGAGGAGAATGAGACAAATGCTCTGCTGACGACTGGGATGGAGGGATAGGAGATACTCCCCACGGACCCAAATGAGACAGTGTAATGAGTTGCCAGGCTTTGATACAGTCTCCCTCAAATCAGCAACACACTCATCCAGACAGACAGGGTCTTACTAATACATTCTGCTGTAGACGTTTTTCCCAGCTTGCCTCCCTCCTTCCTTCTTTTCTCTCCCGGCCTCGTCTCCGTCTCTGTCTCTGTTCCAGCCTATCAGACATGACAGTACCAGCTGGCTCCTGGCAAACTCACAGCCAGAGGATATAAGCAGCATGTGTGTGTGCGTGTGTGTTTATGAGCTTGTGTGTGTGTGGTGAGGGCTGGTGGGGTGGGGGAGTCAACATATCTGTCTTTTTAGTGTGTGCGTCCACACTTCTGACAGGCTTGGGGTTGTGTTTGTGTGGCAGATTAGGTTTGGGTGTCTTAAGTGTGGAAAAAAAAGAAAAGCGGACGTGTTGATTTGGTGTCACGGAGTCGGAGTCTGAGTGATCTGAGTCACAGGTGTGCCGGTTACTTTGGGGTGGGGCTCAGAGTAATATTTAATTCCAATAAAGATAGTTGTCAACACTTGCTTGAAGCAGCTGTGTACTCTTGTGGGTGCTTGGCATTTGCTTCTCTTGTCTGACTCACTGAGCACATTAAAAGCCACTTATTTGCCTTTGTTGCCGTGTAGCTGTGTGCCAGCGGAGATGATTTGCTCGCTCTTGCTTTTGTACTTCCCAGCATTTCACCAAAGTTCTAGTATTTTATATAAATTTCTGAACTGTTTTCTCACAAACCCCCCCCAAAAAAGTCAAACATCAAACCTCCTATTTTGCATTAGCAGGCGTTCACATGGTTGCAGGAAACCTTTAAGGATTATTGAAAACCTTTAAGATGAACACCAGATGCGTCTGTAATTTTGACACTTTTCAACATGTTGAACCTGACCCCGAATACCGCTGGCCCTCCTCACCTTTCCTCTGCTGGCCCCTCTCGTTCCCCTCCGTTGATTAAATACACATATTTCTCTTTCCATCTGCCCGCCCATACCTCCTGTTGCCTTATAAAGTTTTGACCTAGATCCATAACGGGGAGGGAGAACATCCCAGTTGGGGGGGGGGACACTGACATATCCCACTCCCCAAACCCCCATCGAAAATGTGTATTTTTAGATACTCAGTGAAGCAAACCTAAACATCTTTTCAGAAGTTACAGCTTCATATTTGTGCATTTGCTTGTGTTTCTTCCATCTCCTCCTTGGCCGTTTACGACCTATTACACCGAGTAATGAGCAATCCCAAAGATTAGAAGCCACTCATACTAAAAATGCAAAAGCCAACATCTTGGTGACTTTTAAATATGCTCGTTATGTGTTTCGGTTTAATTCACAGAGAAGGTTTGGCACCAGATTCCCAAACCAGGATGAAGCTGGGGTTAAAGCAGCGCTTCAGTACAAATCATAATTGCAGCTTAGCAGCTCAGCCAGACATTAAGAAAGAGCCCCTAATTTTAAAAGACCACAATGGAACTTGATGGAAACCAACAGCATCCCATGGGTCTGTCCAGACGGGGTCTGAACCAACTCTCTATTGGCTGAAACAGGCCAGACCTGATGACAGACAGGCAGGCCAGAGCTGAAAAACTGGGGCTCACATGTTACATGCTGTTTGTTCTGTACAGACTCCAAAATATGTGAGACATGGAAGCATGGGGTGATATTCAGACGGAGGAGAGGAGAGATGGGAATTGAGTAGGAGTGAGTGAAATGAGAGGAGGTGAGAAGCGGAGGGGAAATGGGTTGACACTGAGTAAGAGGAGGTGGCAAATGTTGCAGGGAAGGTGGAGGTGGGAGGACATTTTCACATATTCATAAGGAAAGAGTTTTTGAGTTTTGGCGAAATAGTAAAATGGTTGCAGTTTTCTTTATGTGTCGATGTGCTCGTCTCCAATCCAACCCTCATTGGAGGTAAAGCAAAAAGCACAATAGGAAGTCAAAACGTAGCGCAAGGAAGCTGAGCAGGTGAAACATAACGTGGAATTGATGTAGAATACACTTCCTCAAAAAATGAAAGGAACACTTTTTAATCAGAGTTTAGCACCAAGTCAGTTAAACCTCTGGGATATTGATCTGGTCAGTTAAGCAGCAGAGGAGGTTGTTAATCAGTTTCAGCTGCTTTGCTGTTGAGATGAAATTAACCTCAGGCGCACTAGAGGGGCAGCAATGAGACAACCCCCAAAACAGGAATAGTTTTACAGGTGGAGGTCACTGACATTTTTTTTCACTAGTGTTGCATTTGGCTAGTGTCAGTGTCACCACTCACCACCCTGCAGAGCTTGCACAGGTCCAACACATCCAGGATGGTACCTCAATATGTGCCTTTGCCAGGTTTGTTCGGTCTCCCAGCAAAATTTCCAGAGCATGCAGGAGATTCCAGGAGACAGGTAGTTACTCTAGTAGAGCTGGAGATCCTTAACCCATCAACAGGACCAATATCTGCTCCTTTGTGCAATAAGAAACAGGATAAGCACTGCCAAAGCTACATAATGACCTCCAGCAATAATGACCAATCAGAAGCTCTATTGGGCCCTGTCCTCACTGCCTGGCACTATGTAGCCTGATTGGCATTTGCCATAGAATACCAGAATTGGCAGGTCCACCACTGGTGCCCTGAGTTTTCACAGATGAGAGCAAGTTACATTGCTCAGCATGACCAGTCTTCATGGTTGGTCACTGATGATCTGGGACGACATATCTATGGAGAGATCCACAGACCTTTACTAGCTGGGCAACAGCGTCCTGACTGCCATTAGGTATCAGGATGAAATCCTTGGACCCTACGCTGGTGCAGTGGGTCCTGGGTTCTAACAACAAAGCACAGCCACATGTGGTGAGAGTATGCAGACAGTTCCTGTAGGATGAAGTAACCGATAACACTGACTGACTTCCCACACTCGCCAGACCTAAATCCAAGAAAACACCTCTGACATTATGTTGATGAAATATAAGCAATGTAAAAACAAAACGTGTTGTAATACTCTATAAAAATTAAATATAGGCCGACCTAGATTTACATTCATTTTGTATACCGTGTTGTTCTTTAATAGTTCCATACTGTGTGACAGTATGGGCGAACTGATGCTATACAAATATTTAAAAAACTTATGTGCAACACAAGTCAGCTCAGAGAAATTAAAAATGACATGCCTCAAACCATTACAATCCAGACCTGCACTGATAACACCCAAAGCAGAAAACAGTGCATTTAGAGTTGTTTGGTATGTTATGAAAAGGTGTGTTTATAAAAGCAGGGATCAGGGCAAATACTCTGACTGAAGCTTTTTGATCAATAATTTATGTCCTTTCCATTTAATACTATTCTATGTTGTCAATTTTTAATGGAGTTTTTTTTTTATCATCAGTAGTAAAATAATATAAATGTTACAATATGTGTGAAACTGCAAAGGGGGGGCTGAGGAGAAACACAAGAAAAAGATGAGAGCAAGAACTGCGCGTGGGGTGAGTGGATAGCTCGAGGCCAGTTGGCAGTGACCGTAAGTGCTTTAATTGCAAGGTGCAGCTTCTGTAGCTGAGCCCTTGAGCCAGGTCTAACAGCAGCACAAATAGATAATGTGTTAAGCATATTGCTACATTTTCTGCTAGAGACGCTGACATCTGAAGCTGGGAAACTGAATCGGGGCTCAGGACTTGGACAAGGTGCGGATAGGTGAGGGCAAGCAGGGCAGCATGGAGGTGGGCCTTTTGGAGGCGGGTAAAGGGGAAGGCGTTCAGCCACATCGCAGTTAATGTCCTGACTGAGCAGCTTATCGCATTCCAAAGCATTATCCCCGGGGACTCGTTTAACTGAAGGTGCAAGCCCTAGTTTCTATGAATCACTCGCACCGTAACGCAAGTCGCTGCTCATTACTGCAAAGACTGACTGTGGTGCGACCCTGGGAGGTCTCAAGGGATGGGTGGTGACGCCACTGGCAGGGTTACGACCTTTGTGGTTGCACCGGTCGACTCATCACCACCACCGTGCATCCCAAGGCCGTCGAGGGAGCTTCACTGGACGTTTGTGCAAATGCACATACATTGCACCTCCAATGCACCTTCTTGTTAGCTGCAGATGTAGTTTGATATGTTGCTGTTTTTCTCTTTCTGTTTTCACTGAGGATGCTCAATAATTAGTTGATTGGTGTCTTATTTCTAAGGAAGCCTGATAACTAAGTGTCTCTGAGGGAAGTGCGTGTGTGCGTTTTCAAAAGAGACAGAGAGCGAGAGTGGCAGCGAGCAGAGTGCTCAGTGTGTGCTTGTACTTTCTGCTGCGAATGTGTTCCAGATAGTGGTGCTGATGGCTATCTTTCGGAGAGAGCTCTATTGATTTGGCTGGGGTAAATAATTGGTTGGGTCTACAAGCTGTCATGTTCGGCCTGATTGCTAAGCATTGGTGGTCTCAAGCAGTTATCTTCCTCCATATCCCTCTCTGATCCTCCTCTAGCCTCCTTAGTCTATCTCTATATTTATTGATTAGGACCCTATATGGTCATTCTCCATCCTTAACTTTGGGCAATAATCCCTGTGCCAAAGCACTGTTTACAAGTTATCTGCTCTCCACTCCTTGTAGTATTGTAGATGGAGGGCAGGTACAATTTAAGGAGGCGAAATGAGGAGACTACAGAATGAGGACATTCGGAAGGGTCAGCTGTAATACAGCCTTTCATAGTGTGCCCTAGTTTTCCTTCATAGTAGGCTACTGAAAAGTGAGGTGTGTGTGTGTGTATGTGTGTAGGGGGGCTTCCCTGGAAACTCAACTTAAAGCACTTGAACTTATAAAGAAAATAAAATGCTCTCCGTAATCAACATGTCAAGATAAAGTCAGATTTAGGACATAATCACAAGTTTAAAAAAAGAAAAAACATCTTTAAATTGACCAAATAAAAAAAAAAATCTGACTGCCAGCGCTGTGGTCTATTGTCCTGCGCAATGGGAGGCCTGGGTGTCAAGTTTGGGAGGCCCTGGACCACATGAGGCAGCCTCTCACGGGGTCACTGAGCTGGAGCGATGAGAAGACCATTAGCGACCCCGCTTGAGTGCCTTTGGGAACTACAACCCCCACTGAGTCCAGAACAAGAGAGTTTATTATCCCGGCAAACCCACAAGGGTTTCTTTAGAATGGAGAAACGCCTCATTTGCTGCAACCGGTGGATTTTTGTCCATTTTGAAAACCTGTACCAAGACCAACACTGCACCCACATAATCCCTGAAAAACCCATAGGGAACCGCTGAAAGGTATCCCATCCCAACAATGACTTAGCCATATTTAATTATGGTTTTGTAAAGTATAAATGTGGGGGGGGGGGGGGGAGTTGAATAGCAGGACTGACACAAAGTGGCAGGGTTTAATGGGTTTAAAACGTTTTTATACCATTAGCTGCATATTTACCTGTCATATATAGTAAAACTGAGTTCAGACTGGATTACATGTCATTCATAGAACTGCATTGGAAAACAGCGTTATAGTTCTTTTTTACACTGTGTGCTAAGTGTGCCCTATTTTAGGTTGTTAACTAAATTTCTTTCTTTTTTTTTTAAATGCTTGTTTAACATGGAGCCCGCACCTAAACAGCCCAAAGCTAAATAAGCTCACGGTGGCAGCTCCTCGTGGAAGCCTGGAAGTTTCGGGAAGAGCAGAAAGCTAACCGGGAGCTGAAGTTAGCGGGGACGGTAAGCTTCCTCTGCTACGTCTGAGCTCCAGCAACAGCAGCACCTCCTCCGGAGCTCACAGCCAGGACCGCGGCGCAAAAACGACAGGGACACACGTGAATTAATTAACGGTAAATTAATGAAACGAACACGACATTTTTCTCTCTTTCCCTGTCTTCCAGACTTTTTACATTTTTGGTTAATTTTGAGAGAGTATAAGCTGAAGTAGACGACAGATGTTTGCCGTCACTTCTGTTGAATTTCGGCAAAAGTAAGGAGTCGAAGTTTTTGCCTTTTTCTTTTTTTCTTTTAAAGGAACGATTGAAAACGCACATTTCCCCCTCTCATTCGTTTGTTCGGTCCCAGCCTGAAAACTTCATCAGCGTTAATTGTCGCACGTTGCTTCTTTCGCGCAGCGGGTGAGATAATAACCGTGGATCCAAGTGGGGAGGAATTTAGAAAATCAAGTTCTCACTGCTGTGGCTCTGTAGGAGCAGTTTACACAAATGACACTTTTACAGGAAAAAAGGAGCCCTCAGGCTGTGTTTATATTGCTTTATCTCAACTATGAGTGTTGCAGTATGAGTATTACACTATTAAAAATCAGGTCAAAATATGCGCAATGAATAGTTGTGGAGGGGGGCTTTGCTTGCCTTGAGAATGAGAGGGGTGCATTCTCCTCATTCCTCTTGCTGTTATGTATACACAGACAGATTATCTCGTGTGAGCAAATCCTCATACTGACTCTCCTTCCCGTGCTCTCTGTTCCAGAACAGCCATGCTGCCCAGGCTCCCTTTCTGTCTCCTAATTTCTCTGCCAGTTCTCCTGGTGCAAGGGAGCATCAATAATTCATCCAAGAAGAGTGCCGATGCCCCGGCCGGTCCAGTATCTCGTCCGCCGCCACTGCCTCCTCCACCTCAGGGTGACCCGAGCTGGACCCTAGGTCTGCGGCTCTACCAGGCCCTCCGCTCCGACTCGAGCTCCGTAAATGTCATCTTCTCTCCTCTGCTGGTGGCCTCCTCTCTCGGAGCACTGGGGGAAGCTTCAGTCGGTAACACCTCCAGCCAGGTCCGAGGTATCCTCAACCCACCGTCCCCCGACAAGGCGGGGACGCAGGTTCCCGAACGTCTTGCCGAGGCGTTGAAGAGCTTCAGTGAAGCCAACGGAACCAGCTTTCACCTGCACGCATCCTCAGCTGTGTTTTCCAAGCAGGTCTCTCCAGTCGACCAGGCCTTTGTGAAGCAGAGTCAGGCTAGGTTCAGAGTGCAGCATCAGAATCTGGGGAAAGGAGACTCCAAGGCTGACCTGAAGCAGCTTCAGGACTGGGCTAAGGCCGGCCTTAGTGGACTGGAAGGCGCTCCTTTGGAGGCCGAAATCAAGGCCAGGGCTGGAGCTTTGATCCTGGCGAATGCAGTGCGTTTAAAAGGTGTGTAGAAACAACATTATTGTAAATTAAATTAGTGCAGGGTTACTGAAATATTAGATAACAGTGAGCATCCAATTTTGCTTTTAAAACTGTGGGAGCGAAAAAGCTTGATGTCTTTTCCCGTTTTAGATGAGAGTATGGCGTGCGCCATTTTTAGTGATCACACAGCACAGACAGTCCGCACAAGTCTTTGCTCGCTCTGTGGCGCGTGCCAGCAATCCCACCTGTGTGCACCCTGCATCTCCATGGGTGTGTGTGCGCGTGCATGCGTTGGACTCCAGCTGGTGGACACAGCAGATAAAGGATGATTCTGGGGTCTATCACTGAGAGCTTATTCATCTTCCATTGGGGGGTGATGTGTCATCTTAAATAATTGAGTAACAAGTGTCCAGACTCTCTCTCCCTCGATGTCATGCCTAACATCTGTGCTCGGAGCGCTCCAAGTCTGCGGCGGCACAGCTTGGCTCGGCTCTGCTCTTTGTGACAGGCTGCAGTGGTGGAAAGCAGTCAATATTTCTGCACGGACGCAGTCGGTTAGAAGCTCCATCTGTGATTTAACAGTTGCATCCCAAAAACATATCCATCTAAATCCTTATCTGAGGTTCATTATGGCACGCTAAATGTGCCAATAAATATCGCATTTTATTTTCGAGGGTCGGCAATATTTGTTCATCCGCAATTATCATGAGTCAAGGAAATGACTTATTTTCCTTTTTCTCATTTCTTTTCCTTTTTTTGTGTGATTGTGGAATTGAATCTACCATCTCCTCCTTCGTGTCTCAGAGCACAGCCAACATTTTGAATGCCCGCTGACGTAGATTCTCATTTTTTTTTTGTTTGCGGTCTCCACAAAAGATGATGATGATGATGTGTTAAATATATCCTTCTGTCTCGCTTGTTCCTTTTTTTTGCAGCGTTGGTCTCTGTTTTTGTGCTTTTGTCACTCTCTATCACATGTCTAATCTACCCCTGTCTCCTCTCCCTCTCCTTCCCACATGTCTCCTGTTCACATCCTCCTTATCGGTGTCTATCTGCCTCTGTTCCTTCTCCTTCCTCCTGCAGGTACTGCTTTTTTTTTTTCTTTTTATTAGGTAGAAAAAAATAGAAGGCAAGGCTCCTGAAGTGAAAACAGGGTTCTGGCAAAGATAGACAACCCTTCAGAAATAACACTCCCTGACAGACTATACATTGATAAGCAATTTAATTAATTCTCTTTGTTTGATGTTTTTTGACTTCATTACAAAATTAGTTTTGTTTTTTGTTTTTTTCTGCGAGCCCACCCTCATTGGTTGGTTCATTAATTTCGTGGAGCAAATATACAAATTAGATTATGCAGCAGATTGCAGCTGCAAATTAGATTACGGAAAATTGGATTCCTTTAGTTTTGATTTATAATTTTCAGCGTGGTCGATAGTTTGCTCCTTTCTCAAACCAGCAGCTCCTGCTTTTGTTCCAACTTTTGTTTTTTTCGTTATGTTTGGGATTCCAAGGACTTAAAGCAGTTGATGATGTGTTATTAATGGGATGTTTTCAGAGGTCTCGGGTGTTATTTTTTTTTGTTTGTTTCCCTTCTCCCTCCCTTCAGTTAATTATTGAAGGAAGAATTTAAAAAAAAAAGGAAAAAAGCTCTTTGCTGTCGCTCCTCCCTCGGTCTGTACAGAGCTTTCAAAGAAAAGGAAGGTCGGGGCCAATTAGTAGCGGAACATGTTTATAGCGGAGAGATGCGAAAAGCAAAGAGGGCCAAAGAGAGGGGGGGAGAAAGAAAGGGTAAAATTAAATGAATAAAAAGGGGAGATTTCTGGGTGGAAAGGGGCAGAAGAAAAGCAAAGAGATGGGAGTGATTGGAGGAAACTGAGAAAAGTAAAGCGGGAGAGGTTGGCCTGCTGAGAGTGAAAGAGATGGACTGTCATGGTGGAGGGGATTGTAAAAGGGTCTGCCTTTGGGAGTTCCAGTCCACTCTGGTTAATTAATTCATGCTTTGTTTTGCTTTAGACAAACACCAGTGACAGCAGAGGAAAATAATACTGGGAAAAAAACAGTGGAGTGAAACTTATACAAGATAATGCGACAGCACTGGGGGACTGAAAAAGGAGAGGCGGCACATGAAGCCCCAGCTTATTTAAACTCTAATAACAGCTTCTGAAACAGCACAACTGCACGCCATCACGAGTCGATGAGGGAAGAGACCGAGCCGCGAGCCCGCATCGATTCTCCACTGGGTTACGCTTTAAGTTAACAGGACGACTCGGTAGCTGTGTGAGCGCCGCGCAGTCGTCTCGCTGTTTGTTGCTGACAGCTATTAAAAGGTTCAGGTTTAAAGCCGTCGCTCTGCTGCTGCTGTGCAGGTCTGTTTGGAGGTCAGCAGGTCATTAACCCCCCCCCGTGCTTGTTTTTACACGTGTGTACCGTGGAGAAAATTGTTCATCGTCGTGACATCATTTCAACAACACGGTTGCCGCTTCAGGTAACCTTCAGCCGGCCGCTTTGGAATTCCAAAGCGTGTTTCCCAGGAAGCGGACTGAATGCCTGTGATGTGTGCTAGCATGCCCGGGAGGGACAATCACACGTCTTTTCTGCTGCGATTTGTGTTTGGCTGCGCTCCATTCGAGTCTGGTTGGCTTTTGGAGATGCCACCCATGGTGTTGAAACAATTAGTCAGGCAGCTATTAATATAAAAAAAAAGAATAAGTGTGGAATTTAATAATAAGTTAAACAGTTTAAAGAAACTCCAAATGTAGACAAAGTGTAACGAGGCCTAACAGTGTGTGAAAACAGTCTTCCTCGTCTCTGTAACTTTCTAGTCTGGAGATAAATGGAGCCAAACATCTTTGAGGTTTACCATAATGGTGTTTGTTGCTTTTATGATTATTTACTTATTTTACTTTTCCAGAATAAGTTTCAGCCAACCAACTCTGTGATCCTCATACATAAGTGAGTCGGTGTTTCTTTGTAACACTTTGGTAATGAAGTGAGTGTTTTTTTTTTGTTTTGTTTTCTTGTGATTAGAGAAGAGATTTGCAGATAATGGACTTTAAACCAGTGGATGAATAGATGATGGCTGAATATGTCTTGTGTATATAAGTGTTCCCTACCAGTGAGGTAACGCAGTGACGATGCTATGTTGCTTATCTGGCTTCATCTTGGTTAATTTGTTAGCTTTTCCGCTACACTTTAGTACCAAACAGCACTGTTATTTTGACCTGCTGCTGGTGAAAAGGTGAGAGGCTCACAAAGGTCTTTAGAATAGAAGATAATTGTTGACGGTGTTGATATTTCTGTAAGGAAAAAGTAATTTCTCCAAAATGGGCAGCAGATGCTGAAATACTCAACATGTGATTTCTTATTTTTATTACACACGTATATCTAAACCCATGTTCTAAGTTCAAATGCTTTTACTGGAACAGACTGATGTTGATGGTTGACATGTAGCTGTAACACAGCCTGTTACAGACTGCTGAGACCATATCATGTAAAATGCACTGATAAATCTGTACATCTGGCACTTTGGCAGTTTTGCTGATCGTTTTAGTGAGCAGATTGGCGTCCTTGTGAATTGTGGGATAGCACTACCTGTTTCAGCCGCCACCGTGTCAGGCAGCTGGAGTTGATGTCACCGTATTTAAGGACGGTGACGTGTCAGGATGTCAACCAGTTAAGCTTAACTGGCAAAGGTGCATCTACAGACTGTATGATCAGAAACCAGAGTGCAGGCTTATTGGTTGGGTGTGTTAGTCACATGTAACTGTAGTTTGTTTTTGTCAAATACACATATCTGCAAGTTTCTTGGGAAAATGAGAACAAAATTGCACAAAATTGAGCAGAAGCAGTTTCCTTGTGTCTTGTTTTGTTAGTGAAACCCAGTACAGTGTATACTTAGCAGTGTGGAGGAGTGTTTTGACTAAATCAGGCTGAGCATGATTTATTTTCCCCTGTCATCTGTCTTCACAACTTATGGCATGTGAGGTATATCTTTTTGTCTTAAGGTAAATTATGGGGCACTGTGTCTTGTATTGATCTCTCCTTAAAGTTCCTGTGCTTGTAGGTGTCACCTTGTGCTCTGAGAACTTGGTCTGTTTTTCTTCAGAGGAATTAAAAACAGCGCAGACAAAAGACGAGTCTGTGCACAGTTCTTAATAGAGGTGCTTAATAATAAAAACCAAGCAATCAGTCTGCAGGCTTTCACATTGCCAATTGAGGCATTTCATAGTTTTTGGCCTCCTTGAACCTTAGCTTTGTGTGACGAGAGCGCTGACCTTTTCAAATGATTTATCGATAATGAGAATCATCATTAGTTATAGCCCTAGCCGGCCTCAGGTGTCATTCACAAAGAGCGCGATGGGTACAAGTCATAATCTGCCGACCTCTACGCCCCATCCAATGTCCCCTGCCCTATTGAGTGGACCAGCAGCTTTCAGAGTGTGTTGTGAGGTTATTACAACGGTAATTCCTCCACTCTTAGCTCCTCTTAAATTGACAGCTGTCAGGAGGTTAGCAGGGCCAAGTGGGGATGTGTTGAACATTGAATAGGGGTCAGTAGCCTTAAGGTCTTCATAACTGCTGCAGTACAGCACTCTGCCTCAGCAGCTTTCAGGAGGGTATACATTTTTTAATGGGCAGTACACACAGATGATTCATGAGCAGTGCCAGCCAGTGTCGCTGTATATGTGTTTTATGAACATGGCATTGTTTAACCTATTGTTCACTTTTTCTCCCGTTTCATTGATTTTGTTTTTATCCTCTCCCTCCCCATGCAGTCCATCTATATGAAGCATGCTGTATTTAAAACTGCTTTTTCTTTCTCTTTGCTCAGGGCTGTGGGAGAGAGATTTCAGCGAGGAAAGCACAGATCGTCGTACCTTCCTGGGAAAGAAATACACCAAAGTGGTGATGATGCACAGAGCAGGTAAAAAAAAATAAAAAATAAAAAGCTGTACGCAGTCTGTCACTGCTCTATTCCTGCCAGGGAATAAATGCAGCGAGAAGGAATCCAGCTCTAAAAGGGACGTGAATATTTGTGAGGTCCAATATGCCTCGCTCTAATTTATCAGTGTGTCCCTAATGATTTATTTAGCACATTTTCCATATTTTATGCATTGTCTTAAAACAGCAACAAGGCAGGGTGAGTTTCTTCTAGGATAACAGTTAAGAGACGTAGACCGGATGTACATTTCTTTTAATCTCATCTATAATGTCACTTTCAACTCACGAGTGAGAATTGTGTTACGGCTGGCTTGTTGTCGGCCTGTCGCAGCTTGCATTTCCTTTATGTATGAAGCGAAACTAACTCCAGCATTCCTTCTGCGAGTTCACTCGGTGATAGAGGGAGGTGGCGCCGAACGACTGCAGCGACACGGCTGAAAGTGCAGCTCTGAACCAACTTCCAAGAGAACTTCTGCATTAAACTACTGCTAAAAAAGAAAACGTTACTTCACAGCACTGCTTCTCTCCTTGACTCTCTGATCTTTGCTCAACTCTTTGCCTGCCTCCTGCTGTCCCCCTGCTACAGGTTTGTACCGCTTTCATGAAGACACTGACAACATGGTGCAAGTTCTAGAGGCGCCTCTGTGGGGAGGCAGGGCCAGCGTCGTGCTCCTGCTGCCCTTTCATGTCGAAAATCTGGCTAAGTTGGAAAAGCTGCTGACCCTGGAGCTGCTGTCCAAGTGGCTGGAGAAGGCCAGTGTAACCAGTGTGGCCATCTCTCTGCCCAAGGCAAACATCACTAGCACGCTCAGTCTGCAGGTTAGTTCAGCAAAGTTTGTTTTAGTACAGTGGCATAAAAAGATTCTTGCTGTGAGTCAGGTCCTTTAAATTCAGCTCATACTGCCTTTCATTGTCATATAAGTCTCAAACGGGTCCTGCTAATGCAGTATGGCATAAGTATGGCTCTGAAGTGCTTAAATAGAAGGTTGAGTTAATCTTACTTCTTGGAAACGCATGTAGGAGTCCTGGTTACACCTTGTACTGTTTCCATGTGTTAAAGAGACATCAGTAGGCTTGGATAGTTTTTTTCCCTTATTTTCCTAATATTTCACAACTGTATTTTTATGCATTACTTGTGTTTTGTTTATTTTATTCATTATTTAAAAAAACCTCATAATTAAAGCTGTTGTCGAGTGATGTCATCGTTGCTATGGATTGTTAATTACCGTTGGCTACCGAGGTAGCAAGGCTTGAAGTAGGAAGAATGACATCCTGTGTCATTATAGCCGGGCAGTGTTTTGATCTAGAAAATGAACAGCCGAGACAGGAAATGCTGACTGGAGCTGTGTGTAACCACATACAATACAAGCATGTTGATGTTAACCTACAAGAAAAGAAGGCTGCTGATGCTGCCGCTGCTAATATTAGTCATTTTTAGGTCTGGTAGTTTTGCTAATGTTAACTGGTTACAAAGTTAGGAGCTAGAACCCTCCAACCTCCGTCCATAGATTGTTGCTGAAGGAATCTGTGGCCCTGCTGTAATGGACACTAATGCATTGAGGGGGTGAATGAAGAAGATGTGCTGATGATGATTAGTGAACTGGCATTTTCAAGTGTTACGTTCTTTAGACAGGGGCGCCACCAAGGAGGATGCCTGTCCTACGTTGGTAATAATTAAAAAAAGGTAAAGGTAAAGCTGGTGCCAATCCCTGGATAGATCACTGTTTTTGATGTGCCAGCCCAGTATATTTAGAGGCCACCCCTATGAAAGTAATTCTGGAGGCACCGCTGTCTTTAGGTATAACTTTGCCCAAATTTCTTGGGTCACAATCTCCTCTAGCTTCTATGGTCACGATGCTGTTTTCCTTTTTTATTCTTTTTTCTTTCTTTTTTTGCATTTATACGCAGACCAGTAGACCAAGTTGTTTTTTAAGTAAGTTTAAAGTGCGGTGAAGTGGGAGCTGTGCAGCTGTTTCAAACCCTAGTTGAATTTGACAGAGTGGATCCCTGCGTGCAGCTTCAATTCTAGTTTCTTCTTCCATTCATTCCCTGTATCTGCGCACTGCATCATTTTTCACTCCACCTGATACGCTTTCTCATTTCACCCAGCAATGCAGTCATCATTCTCATTGTTTCTTTGCCTGCTTTATCCTTCTCTGGATTTTCCGCATCTCTTCATTATTCCCTGCCTCTGTCTTGGCCGGCTGCTTTTCCTGTCTTGCACTCTTCTTATCTGTCTACCCTTTTCTCACACATATTGGCACCCCCTCCCACCCCATCCTTTGGTCTTCCTGCTCTTCCTCTATGCTGTGTCGTGTTTCTCGCTTCTATTTTCCTTCTTTTACTTTCTCCTTCCATTCGGAACGTGACCACTGTGTCTTACTTAGTTTTGTGCCTCCTTCTTCGACTGCTTTTGTTTTTTCTTTTTTAGTACTGGCTGTAATTGAAGCCTCAGTGCAGACGTTGGCTAAGGTGAGTTCAAATGTCAGTCCTTTCCACTATTCTCTTCTCACTCTTGAGGTGAAGGGTGCCCAGGTGTATCAAACCTGGGCACCCAAACCTTCCTGCTCGGAGGCTAAGAGGGGCCTGAAGATGACCATGACCTGTACCTCCTCTGTGGGGTCCCGGTGCCTCCCACAGGCCTTATTTTGCAAGAGCACAAAGGTTATGCCACAGCCCAGCTGGTAATGTGGATCTCTGCTCCTGCTACTCCCAGGGCCAGCAGGTAGCTGGTCTGAGGTACTGAGAAGTGAATAGGACAGCCAAGCGGACAGAAAGCAGCTTAGTGGCAGCTGATGCTAATGTGAGTGCATTAGGGTTGTTAAGGTTCATCCAGGCCAAACTGGAGGCTGCTGACTGGGAGGCTTGAGAGTTGTCGGGCTGGTGGAAGAGCACGTATTTTACCAGGCCGAGAGGTGTCTAACAGGGACACAGAAACATACAAGCTGCTAGAATCACACGGGCCTTTCACCTTCAGGAAATTCCTGCTGAGGGGGTGAAAGTGGAAGGAAAGTTTTCTGGTCAGGTTTATGGAATTGACATTAGTTGCAGTCACAGTTCTATAGGTTAACTTTAATACTTTTCACTTCTCTTTGTGAAATACTGTTCTTCCATGTGATGTTCCATGTGGCATCTTGTAATTATAAAAAAATCAAACTCAGATTTTCCTTTGTGGCTCCAAGTAAACTGTTGAAAAAACAAATAGAGGAACATGGCTGAGATTGCTAATTCCAAGTATCTTGAGCAAAGCACAGGAAGTAGCCTGTGACAAACAGCCAGTTTAATTGTGCTCTGTTATTACTAATACTACGTTGTTATTATTATTGACAACTGATGGAGCCTTTCAAAGAAGAAGTTTGCCATTGAAACCAGAACAGCTATGCTGAGCGCTGGCTCAGAATGACAGGCTGCTACAAGAATCTTTGCACCTTTGCAAGAGATGTAGGATAAAGGAATTTCCTAACAGAGATCTATGCAGGTATACATGCAGCAAAGCAAGAATAAGGAGAGTCAAGAAAGGAATGGCATTTAAGATCCTTGATAGCCATTAAAATGTTCCTAGATTTAGCTCAGTAGTGGATTTCTAGCATCGGTAACATCGGTTTATGGAGTTTACTCTCAAGTGGCCGTTAGAGGAACTGCAGCTTCTGGCACCATTTTTTCTGGAGGTTGCTTTTTTTACCATTTCAAACTTTTATTACTTAAATTATTTTTTTCTTCATTCCTCTTGCATCTTTTCAGTGACTTGTTCTACTTTGAAAAATTGCTTAGTCTTCAATCTGACTACACCCAGAGACCAGTTGATAACACAACAGTTGTGGATGAGCTAGAGAGAAGTAGTAACGGGGGGAGGTTAGTTTAACCTGACAGAAGCAGAAGCATCCCAGTAAAACCCATTTCCCCAGGGCAGTGGACACCGACTGCAACCTTTGCCGACGTCCTATCCATATGTATGCTGTAACCTCATCATGGACTGATGAAATCCACTTTGCCCTCGTTTTACTTTAGCAAACATCTCTGTAGAGCTGTGCTACCATGTCATTCTGCTAGCTGCGCCCCGGAGAACAAGCTTTTGACATTAACATTGTCAGGAGACTCTCGGGAGGAGGATGTAATCTAGAACTAAAGCTTGAAATGGCTTCTGACACGCCTATGACTTTGCCAGAGAAAGAGCAGAAAGCATCCTGTTGCACAGACCCTCCTTTGTCTCTCCGAGGCAGTTTTACAGACAGAAAAAACAGAAAACAGAAAACCTTTAATGGTCTTAAATAACTAAAAGTAGCTGTACAGTGTTCTCATTATGCAACCTAATTATGGGTGAGCACGTTTTGGCCCCGTTTGACTCGTGATGAGTTGTCTTCCTCCGTTTGCTCTCTCAAGAAAAATAAGCGCATTTGAGAAATCATTGCGAAAGGACTCAAGCTCCAAACAAAACCCTCTACCCACTCTGATCTCATTGCGTCTGTCTTCCCAAACCCTCTGGCCAGCGACAGTTCCGTGTCTTCACTGACAATCATTTTTCCAATTGGGTCAGCCAAATAATTGCTCATCACCGTGCGTTAATGCTGTTTACCACTTTGTCTGTCAGTGCCACGGATGGCCATGGAATCCTTAGATTAGAGGGCAGCATTTGGAAAAAACGATGATCTTAGCTGTGTGTGTGTGTGTGTGTGTGTGTGTGTGTGTGTGTGTGTGTGTGTGTGTGTGTGTGTGTGTGTGTGTGTGTGTGTGTGTGTGTGTGTGTGTCTAAGACTTTCATCTTGTGTGCGTAGCAAATGAGCACAAACAAAATCGCACACCTCTGACTCATGTTGAGCGGATTTGCCACATCCAAAGGCATCGTTCGCTCCTTCACCCCAGTCCTCCCCGTCGTATCAGTCACAGGGATCTAAATCCTTTTTGTAGGTCAAACATGTGCCTCTTGTAAACCATCGCTAAGCGACTGAACCTTGGCTCCGCTGACCTAAATGGGAGTGACACTTAGGGCAGGGCGATATGACCAAAAATATTTATCACGATATACATTTGAAAATTCGCGATAACGATATAACTGACGATATAATTGACACTAGACAAGATACTTTACAATTCCACAACTTTATTAGTGCAAAAAAAAAAAACATCAATGTATTTTCACTTAAACAAGCAGCTGTTTTTTATGTGCGTTAAAGTTATATAAAACTTTAACAGTGCAAATGCAAATTCCTTGCTGACAGTTTAACCAAAAGGCATTTCCAATGGAAATTGGCCGACATATCCTCAGTAGGGATGGGTACCGGTGTCGGTTCTGACATAAACGGTAGTAACCAGACCGGGGCTGTTATTGCACCGGGGCTGTTATTGACCGTGGCTGCTGGGTCTCTGGGGTCCTCTCAGCCTGGCTGGGGGGCTCCTTTGCCTCCCTCCTGCTGTGTGCCCAGCCTGGAGGCTGCGGTCTGTGACCGGCTCCCGGTGCAGACGGCTCCCTGTTATAGTGTTTCCTCACTTGGCTCATGCGAGCCCAGCCCAATTTTTACTCTTTAAGTGTGCGCGTGTGTGTATGTGTGTGTGGGTGGGGGGATATATGTGTATTGAGAGTGTGGGGAGTGAGTTGGAGGGTGGGGTGGGCTGCTTTTAACTATGTAAAGCACTTTGTGCTACATTTTCTCTGTATGAAAAGTGCTTTATAAATAAAGATTGATTGATTGATTGATTGAAAAGCAGCGCACATTTCGGTGCTTTATTTCGGTGCTTTGTTTTCCTGAGCTGTGATACACTTCTAGCCAATCATTTTACGTTTCCGAGGATAGTAGGCGGGGCCAGGTACGTACGTTCTTTTAGAGCAGAGCTACAGATTAAAAATGTCCAAGGCGAAGCGGTCAAAAGTCTGGCTGTACTTCACAGCAAAAGATGCAAACTCAGCAGCCTGCAACAAGTGCTTTAAGCTGATACTGTGATACTGTCAAAGGAGGTAACACCAAGAATCCGATTAAACACCTGGCGACGCATAGCGTTTTTTTTAAAAGCCGAGAAATGCGCCGTATTTGATAGCTTGCTGCGAGACCTCACACCGTGCACATCTACTGCGGGTGTGGTGCCTGTTATCGGACCCGGAGCAACATCCCCCAAAAACCCGAAGAATAGAGTCCTGGCCCCTAGCCCTGCCAGTGTAGCAGAAATGATGAGGATGATGCAGCAGCAGCAGCCGTTCTTCTCTGCGTGAGTAGCTTCATGTTGTTCGTGTGTAATTTACGTTGAGTAGGCTAACCACGTTATTACATTAATGCATGTAAGGTGAACTAGCAAACATCATCATAGCTACATGCGGCTGTCCTCTTGTTTGATGGCAGATACTCCCTTCACCCTGGCCAAAAAGGCTAAAATGACCAAAGAAAAAGTGGGAAACAGTTAAACATGAGAGGGTTTAAGTTTGTGTTTTTTCCATTGTTTAAGCACTGCTTCCAGCTAAGAGTGATGCCATATATGCCACATAGCTGCAGAAAAGGCTAACATTGTTATCTTTTTACAAAAAAAACAGCTAAACATGAGAGGTTTTTGGACAAAGTTTGTGTTCTCCATTCTTTAAGCACCGGTTTGAGCACCGTTTGAGCACCGTTTCAAAAGTACCGATTTGGCACCGGTATCAGATAAAACCTAAACGATACCCATCCCTAATCCTCAGCATAACGATGTATAATATCCACAAAACTTAAAGAGGTTATACACACACAATACCGTAATACTATGTTGAAGCACAGTACGTATCACTCCGCGAGGCTCCTGCCTACAATAGCCGCAACGCTCCGACAATCCATCAAGCGGTGCGGGTTCGTAGCTTAGCAAAGTCGTACTAAAACATTTGACCGATTTTCGAGCACCGTGTACATAAAATCGTTTCGAGGTCAGTAAACACAACCAGAATTCATACATAAGGCACACGGGGTTATAAGGGACACTGTCGAGTTTCAGAAAAATCAAAGGATTGATTTTAAGTGTGCCGTATTTTCCAAAAAACATGGTAATAACGACGGCCCGCTAGCATGCTCTACCAAAAATAGTGCTTTGTTGTGTGTCTGACGGACGAAAGCTAAACCTGTTCCACCACTGAAGTTGCAGCATTTTTACAAACTGATTCTGGTTCATCTGGTTCATTCAACGATTTGCTTTCGCCGCCATGCTTTTTCCGACGTGTGCTCAGCAAAAAGGCACTGCGCATGCGCGTTTTACCCCTATTCTATCGCGATATTTCATTTTTCTATCGTTGCCCAAAATTATACCGGTATTACCGTGAACTTTATGATATGGCCCAGCCCTAGTGACACTGGCTGGGAAAGTGAGCAGGAGAGGTGGGAGAGAACGAGAGGGGTCAATGATTGCTTGGGGACGAGGTGGGAAGCACACGAAGACCCATACAGAGCAGCAAAGTGTGGCATTTCTCTTCCTTTCTGTCTTGTCGGTGGTGGCGTTTTTCTCCGGTGAAGAATAGGAGTGTGACGGGGTCTGCAGCCAGAGACGGAGAACCCTCTTAACAAGCCTTGCCCAGAGGTCACAGAATAAACCACACTCATTCCTTTTCTCTCTGATCCACTGCTGACCAGGCCACACACATGCACGCACACTCACTAATGGCCAAACTTGAGCTCCTCGGTGGCTATATCTCCGATTGGTGACTAAGACATATGAGTGTTCACCAGAGAGCTCACTCAGTCATGGATAATGAGGTCAAAAGGCCATCAAATATTTACAAGAGCGCACTCTGCAGTATACAGTGTCAAGGGGCAGCTGTTTTAGCACAGCTACCATAGCCCTGCATCATATGAATTAATCAGATGTGTTTCATGGCCATTAGTTAAACATCTCGCTGAAAGCTAAGGCTTTATTTTCCTTTTTTTTTTTTTTTTTTCTCTTCTCCAGTAAAATGGTCTCATAGAATAAAGCGCTACTCATGTGTCTGTGTGAATGAGACACAGAGCACATTGACTGTGTAGAAGAGGTAAAAGCCCATGTAAATAAGATACCAGTAGGAGTGATGCTGATGAGACCTTAATAAAGCGATGGTGAGGCTTTGAAGCCTCGAGAGCCGATAATGTGTGAAAAAGAAAAGGCTTTCTTTAAAGCCTGCATCAAATGTGTCCATGAAATGGTGCTGCGATGATGCCAGTGCCGCACACTGCACACTTCAAACCACCCACGTGGGGATGTTTAGGGCAGCGCTGAATTAGGCAGAACGTGTCTGGAGTTACTTAAGGTGGCAAAATCTGGGAAATCAGCACCAACGCTGGTCCTTTATTTCCCAAGGTTGCCATAGTAGATGGATCTGCATGTGATTTGGCACAGATTTTATGCCCATTGCCCTTCTTAACACAAGCTTCGCTTTTACAGGAACAGCTAGTAGTTTACTAGCTTGTGAGTCTGTGTGCCCTCCTGGTGTGCAACCACAGACGTTTCAGGTGTGTGGAGAAAGTGTTAACCACATGGAGCCACTGTACTGTAACAGTATAAGATGATAGAAAATTAGAAATTCTTTTAGTTTTTATTTATTTATTCGCTTTGTTGCCTTTTAATATAGAGCTATATATAGAGCTGAGCCAAGAAGGAAACAAAAGCAGAGTGAGGAGGATGATGTGAAAAAAAAAAAAAAAGCACTCCAGCTAACAGTGTTCATGTAGCATGTGCTTTTAACAATTCCACTCACTTAAAATGTATGGGAAAGTGGAATCATTGCTATAGTGTGGGAGAAAGTGTAAAAGGCAATGTGAAAAGATAATGAGGAGCATTAAAATAGAAATGAAATAACACACTAATGCATAGTTGACTGACAGAAGTTAGTGTTTTAGTAACTGATGAATTATTTCGGTGATTACGGTGGAAAAATGCCAAAGATTGCTTGTGCCAGCTCCTCATTTGTCAGGATTTCGGTGTCGTCCCAGCACTTTTCTACTGTTGTTGTTGTTCAAATAACTTTGAATAGTGAACCTCATTATTTCTCTGTGTTCTAACAGTTTTAGACCAAAGACTCTAAAAGTGAAAGTTGTTAGTTTAGTACAAAGTAAATTAGATTGCACAGTGAGAATCGTTTTATTATCCAGTGTGTTATCTTTTGTCCAGAGGCACAGATCGGCCTCACTCTCGCCTACCCTTTGCTTTCTGTAGTCCCTCTTCCTTACCTGCTGTGTGATCCAAATGAAGTGGGGTTTTTTCCCATTTTACCTGCTTTTCTTCTCTAATTGTCAACTAAAAAAATCATTTTTTGCAGGATTAGAAGAGAAACGTTGGCTTCACTATTTAGTTTCTGAAATATTAGATACAGTATGCAGTTCACAGACATAAAAGGTCACAAGAAAATAAGAATTTGCAGTGAACACATTCAGCACTACAGACAAACCACTTGTTTCTTTTTTTTCTTTTCCATTTTAACTGTCGAGGTAAATAGTCTTGGTGTGGTGTGAGGTCTTCATAGAGTTGAATCATCTTAAGGTCTTTTCCCCAAGTTCAAATCGCATCATTTGCATACAACAGCTGAAAGGAGCGCTGCCTAGCAGCGACCTCCCTTTTGATCTTTGCTTTTTTTCTCTCTCATCTTTTTTCCTCTTTAACTTCATCATTATTAAAGCTGGTCTGCTTTTTTTTTTTTTAAAGCATCCAGAACAACTGCTCGCTGATAGAGCTGTAACGTGTCCATGTCCGCCACAACCTTAAAACCCCCCACAGGTACACCCGACAAGCTTCTTAGTGGGCCCGACCATCGAGGTGAAATAATGGGATGCTGAGTGTTGCATGCCTCAGGGCCATGCTACCTCGGGCCTGGTTAGACTGCACTGCTGTAGGTAAAGGTAGCCCTGGCCACACATACACTCTTAGATGAAATCTCCAGGTGACAATGCCTGTGGCTCCCACTCGCAGACAAATAGCTCGTTGATGTTGTGCGCGAGGCATCAGCAGTCCACCCAGTGCTGTTCCATCTAAGATTCATGCGGTGCGTCCGAGAGAAAGGGCAGCCAAAGAGCACCTCCCAGAGGTTTTTCTCCCCGTATAATGCAGTGCCACACCTCCGCAGCGCACAAGGCCTCAGTGGGCTCCGCTGACATGCCTGCTTCTTCTTATTGTGCTGCCACTGGGTCCTCTTATTTATGTATATAGATAGATAGATATAGAGATGTGTGTGTGTGTGTGTGTGTGTGTGTGTACACACACACACACACACACACACACACACACACACACACACACACACACACACACACACATATATATGTCCACAATTGTGCACATAGGTGGAAAGAATGTGTCGTGAGTGACAGAGAGAGATGCCAGGTAGTTTCTTGTTAAGTAACTTAGGGGAGGAAAAAAATTGAAATGATCTCCGATGGAGACTGACAGTTTGCAAGACCATTGTAAAGCGGGGTGAGTAGGCCTGCCCAAGAAAAAGGAGAAGGATCGAGTTAGAAAAAGAATGGGATAACATGGAGGCACGTGGGCCAGATGAGGTATGGAGACGCTGGGCGAGTGTCAGAGCTGCAGAGGAAGACAGTGATGTAGTGGAACCGTGTGGGGTGGGTGGGGGTGAGAGAAGAGTAGAGGAATAATGGATGAGGACAATAGAAGTGCATTAGAGAAGGAGGTGGTGCTCGTTCTCTGTGGACACAAATGCATGAAAACACTGGAATGGGAGTGACAGATGCCTACAACTGTATATACATGCACTTGTTTTGTGTTTAGGTTTAACCTGTGATGATCGGGGTGATTTTTTTTCGAGCATGCACATCTTAGCTTTTAAACGAAAAGCAGATGTTCTACATGGTTTATTGCAGTTTTCTATTAGTCTGTGGTTTTAAGACGTGAGCAAAAACAGTGTGGTTTTGGTTCAGCGAGGGAGCACCCACAGAACAGCCGGAAGATCTTAGTTGTTGTCTGCTAGTAAAAGACGTTTCCAGTAAGGAGTTTTGTCAGCTAAAGTTTAAAGAATGCCGGAAAACAGTACCGTCACCCACCCATCTTCCCCTGCAGATATTCTGTAGCCGTGGCCTCGCGCCCATCCGCACAGATGAGTCCACACAGCCCCACGTCCACACCCACACATGCTCTCATCTGGCCCTTGCAGAAGCCTGTCACTGTGAGTGGCCCTCTGCCATGGGAGGATAAACTACCTGTCATGGCGACGACTTTCTGTGGAATTCATATCAGAGGCAAAACAAAGGAGGTGCCGAGGTCACGGGGCATCACTCTTAAATTATTCATCCTCTGCATCCTCCTTCCGTCTCCTCTCTGCCTGTCGTCCACTTTGTTCTGCCAGCTCACAACAAGGGCAACTGTCAGCCTCTTTTCTATCTCAAATTTTTGGGTATATAAAGTAGATAAATATTATGGTAAGTAAAGAAAATGCTGCTTGTGAAAAGTTACTCATTGAGTGTTTTTAAGCACATCTTTATGTGCAAGTTAATCATATTGCAGGGTTTGGTTAGGGCACCGCTCGTCCCAAACTTCTGAATGTCAGCATCATGAAATTTTAAAATCTGCTTTCCCTCCTGCTCCTTGTTTGGTCCCCTCGCGTGCATAATTGATCAGCGTCCTGGCAGCTGCACTTGGAGAGCGTGTTTATCTACGATGGCACCAAGCTTTGAGAACTTGTTTGAGAACTTACTCAAGGCAGCCATGAAGTCTTATCATCTTTTCTTTCCCTCCAATTGCAGAAACAGTTGGTTACTTTAGGTTTGACCGATGCCTGGGACCAGAAGTTGGCTGACTTCTCTGGGGTGTCAGCCAAGAGCAAAGGAAAGCTTCACCTTGGTGGCGTCCTCCACTGGGCTACCCTGGAGCTGGCTGCTCAGGCAGGGAAAGAAGATGCTGACCTACAGGAGGAACACATTGATCGGCCTAAATTGTTCTATGCCGATCACCCCTTCATTCTCTTCGTCAGAGACAGCGCCACGGGAGCCCTGCTGCTGATGGGAGCTCTGGACCACGTGGAGGGAGAGCCCTTACACGATGAACTGTAGCACCCTCCCTCCTGTTGCGTTATCCTTCTTTTCTCATCTTTGGTGTTTCTTTTCTTTTCGCATCCCCCTCTCAAAAGACTGCACACTGGTTTCTGAGTGGAGACATTGTCATTCACTGTTGCACACAATCGCATCAGACTACGTCTGGCTGTCAGACTGACACCGCGTAGTCTCACACTGACTGACACTGACACCGACACCGACACCGCCATACTCGACAGAGTCACACTCGCACAGTATCACCAACATGGCATATAGAACAAAAATACTGTAAGAGACATTACTAAAGTTGACGGATACACCAAAAACACTAACTTTGAGAGACTACTTGCCTTTTTTTTCCCCCTCCTTCCCCACACACACGCACGCACAAGGACTCTATCATCAAGTCAGCACAATACGAGATGACAAACACCAACATGCTTGACAAGCACAAGTAGTTACACTGACACAACATAAGCAACCGATAAAGAACTTCAACAAACAGAAGCTCGCAGTGACACTTGAAACTCTGCTGTCAGGGCAGGTGCGCGTTTGTGTGTTTGCGCAGTGACCGACACATCAAGGGTACCCCTGTGGCCAGTCTCTAAGCTGGCAGGGACCATTGGCGGGGTCCCCAGGGCTACGTCCAAGGAAGACTGATGGCTCAGCCAAGTGCTTATTGATGAGCCAGCTTAATGCTAATGACTGTAATGCGTTACAACGCTTGTCAACAACACGGAGCGGACGGGGAACCTTTTAATCTCTTAATGCCATCGGGGATCAATGACACCATTATGCTGTTGGAAACAAATGTAACTTACATTACTTGATGTAAATGTAACAAGTTTATATTTAGAAAGATTACACAAACTCAATGACGTCTCCATGTTGAATATATTTTTTTAAATTTAGGACAATGTTTGAATAAAGGGCTGTTTTTGGGGGGATTTTTTGAATTCTTTATTGTCAGTCTCATCACCTGATCACTGATTCAAAACAAACAAAAGTGTCCTGTTGATATGTCAGATGTCTGTTGCAGGTAATTTATTTTCCTCAACTTCAACCCTGAACTAAAAGGCCTTGCATGCGCCGCCAGGGTCTATGGAAGTAGATTTAAAGCCTCAAACTAAATCACTTACTGAATTTTAGTGGCAACACATGATAGAATTGCAGTGCATTGAAAGTGTAGCAGGCGACTTTGTCAACACAGTCACAGAATGCTCTCCAACAACCTCAGGTAAAATGCGTTTCTTCCATTTCCACCGATAAATAATTGAGAAATCAAATCTATGGTTGAATAAAAGAAAACGAAGGTCCCTGCTTGCCGTTCCTCTTAAAACAGCGTTCCGGTTTTGGTGTCTTCGGTGTTTGAAGTGTTTTATTTAAAGCACCCGAACATTTTAGGAGACTTTTTCGTTGCACCGGCCGCCCATCTGTCTGCACAAACAAAATACTTTTGATGTGTGATGGTTTTATCCCAGATGTGTTAAAAGCCTAGCGTCAAACACCGAAAATGTAAATGTGAGATGCATCTGTCTTGTTGCAGTGGTCTAGAGGCACACAGCTGGACTGTCTGATTCACAGCATTCAACAAAATCCCTCCCAGGACCACTGTGCTAGTCCATCCTTGTTCCTAAATTAGCCACCTGTACAGGTCTGCTCGGCAACAGTGCACGGCGTGCATGTGTACTGTTCCTGTGAAGCCGTGCACCTATAACAATATCCTCTCTGCAGTGGCCGTCTGTGCAGCACAGATTTCTAAAGGGCACTATATAGCGGGTATACTTCATACTGAATAACCCGTGGACTCGATTCAGACAAGCCGATGATGGATCAGTGGTCGTCTGCTGTGAGCTCATCAATCCTGCTTATTCTAACACCGGCTCCCTGCTGGCTCACCTTCACATTTCATTCGGAGCACCTACAACCGCATGCATGTTCCACATCTGCTCACAGGTAGCCAGACATAATCAGATTTTTAAAGAAAAGGGTAAGAAAGCCGTAACTCAATGATGTGGAGCTGTAGCATTCAACCTAGCATAAATCAATGTAGTAATTCGTGATTTGAAGGGAGTTCTGCCAACTAATAATATTTATCCTCCCTTTATAAAGATGTTTTAGGATTTTCCATTTATTTAGTGTAGTTAGGACCTGATATTTACATCTCATTTAATGTAAATTTGGTGGTATGGCTCTATTTTGACACACTCCTGTGTGTGAAATGCAGTAGGCAGGGACATGGAAAGTGGGAGGCATAAAGACCCCGAGCACAGAAGTGATCCAGCATCAGTGACAATATATTGTACAACATGTGACACTGATTAATTCACACACGGGATAGAAGAAGGAGCTCAGGTGAAGGTGGGCTGCAGTGACTTGTAAAGGTGCAAGTGGGCAGGTATAATCAGCTCAAATAGCATATATGCTCATACACAGTGGCCAAATGGATATGTAGAAGTGTGCTATCAAAACCATCACCTGGTGAGGGCTGGCAAGATGGAGTTATTGCCTGTCTGAATTAATTCTGTGTCCCATTTCTGACTCGTTTTATTTTTCAAGTGCCCAATTATTTCACAAAAAAATTTCCAGTGTTTTAAAGCAACAGTCCATGATAACTAGTTCAAGTTAAAAGCACCTGAAAGAAATGTTCAGTTGGCTCAGAGTAGTGTCTCTGGGACCACTCTGGCAATACAGAGCAGCAATATTTTGGACAGGAAGTCAAGGTGAACTGCTTCATGAGCACTACTTGATAGCTTGACACCATTGCCGATGGTAGTCTCCTTTCAACCATTTCACCGTCACGTGACAGAAAAAGGTTTTGAGAACATTTAATGTTTAATCGCCCGTTGTTAAATAAAATATAATGTGCTAGAGCGACACGAACTTCCTGTCTCCTCCGCTGGCCTACGCGATGGGTTCAACCGTCGGACAGTCCAAGTGGCAGAGAAGAGAGCGTTTAGAGCAAAAGAGCACTCACAGTAGAGCCATGCCAGTTATGGTGCAGTACTTACCCTTTAGAGAAAATTATAGAAGTGACTCTTTATAACTGTGGGTCAACTTTCTCAGTGTATCGCCTCGCTCTTGTTAAAAGCTTGAGATGGGTCATCAGTAAGAGGCAGGCATGTTGTACATGGAAAGAGAGGTTTATGTGGTGAGCTGGAAGGATGGCTTTCTGACATTCTGAAAAGACACACAGGTGGTCAACTTCACACCATTTATAGATTATTCACATGGGGATTTAAAGGGAACTGATGGAATAAGTGATTGTGTATCAGTTTTAATAAAAGTTTACTTTTTTACACGTTTCTTGCACTGGGTTGGACTGAAGGTTGCTTTCAAAATTTCATTAGCTTTCTTAGCCCTAACCCCACAGGTTAGAGGTTTCTCTGCTCTGATTAAAGAATTAACTCTAAACTAGCACTGAACTTTAAGAACAAGTTATGTGTGGCTTTCAGAAAAAAAACAAAAGGAGCTTGTTATTTCAATTTTCGCATCCAAAATGACCAGAGCTTACCCTGCTTTACTTGGTGGTCAGGGTAATCTGGCCATAAGCTGCTCTGTCGAGCAAAGACTGGCATTTTATTGACTCAAATGGTACACTGGGCCATCTCTGCTCTCACTCAGAAACTCAACCCTCCCAATGTGCTCCAACTTTAACCCTAGCTGTAACCTCATGGGTCAGAGGATCCACTGCTGTGAATAAAGAGTTAACACTGATGCCAACTCTGAACTTTAAAAACAAGACATGTATGACTTTCTTTATATATATATATATAAAAAAGACAGTTGACAATCAGATGGGGTCTCCCATCCAAGTACTAACCAGGCCCTACCCAGCTTAGCTTTTAAGCTCTCAAGTGATCCAACATGGTCAGTGCAGCCTGCTATTAAGCGGCTCCTTTGGGTACAAACAGGCAATTAATGGATTCATACAGTGAAACTAGCTGTCTGTGTAAATCTGACATAACTATAACCCTAGCTGTAAACCCAACCGAGGTCATAACCCTAACCCTGTCCCTTACAACATGGGTCAGAGGTTTCTCTGCTCTGACTAACTTTGGCTATACTCTATACCCAAAACTAAACTGTAGGAGCAAGACATGTAAGACTCTAAAACTGTCTCTGATCTCATTCAAAAGCCCGACCCACCCAATGTACTCCAATGCAAACACTAATTATGATGATCCATGAACAACACCAGCAAAGGAATATCAGATACACAGAGCGTGAGTAGGCAGGTGAGCTGATGGAGTCTGTTTTACAGGGAAGGATTCCAGGTCAAAATGATTAGCTTGACACAGACAGACAAGTAGATCTGACAAGAAACCCATGGAGGGAAGCTCCCTGTAAACACTTATTGTGCTGATTTTAACTCAAGAAGAGGTTTGGAAGTCTTTAGTCATTGACTCATCTCTCTGCAAACCTCTGTGACTTTAGGCGGTCTGAGCTGAGCTGTTGTGAGCTGCAGTTCGCCAACAGATCCACAGAGGATGCCATCGCCCACGTCCTACACACCACTCTCAGCCATGTGGACAAGAAACAGGGTAACTATGTGCGAATGCTGTTTGTTGATTACAGTTCAGCGTTTAACACAATAGTGCCCTGCAGACTGTTCACGAAGCTCAGGGATCTGGGACTTAACAGCCGTCTGTGTGCATGGGTGTTGGACTTCCTCACTGGCAGAACTCAGGTGGTGAGGGTGGGCAGGTGCTTCTCCAACAGCATCACCATCAACACAGGAGCACCTCAGGGATGTGTCCTCTCGCCACTGCTCTACTCCCTCTACACTTCAGACTGTGTGGCCACCCATGGCTCCAACACCATTGTGAACACAGTGGTGTTGGGTGCCATCTCCAACAACGATGAGGCAGCCTACATGGATGAAGTGAAGAATCTGGCATCGTGGTGCCAGGACAACCACCTCCAGCTGAACGTCAGCAAGACCAAGGAGCTGGTGGTGGACTTCAGAAGGAGTCAGCACAGAGACTACAAGCCCATTATCATCAATGGAGCTCCAGTGGAGAGGGTGCAGTCCTTCAAGTATCTTGGTGTCCACATCTCCTCAGACCTGACATGGGCTGCCCACATTCAGGTCCAGACCAAAAAGGCTAGGCAGCGCCTGTATCACCTACGACAACTGAGGAAGTTCAGGGTCTCTCCAAAGATCCTCAGGATTTTCTATACAGGCGCTGTGGAGAGCATCCTCACACAGAACATGACATCGTGGTTCGGGAACAGCTGTGTGAAGGACCAAAAAGCTCTCCAGAGAGTGATCCGTACAGCAGAACGCTGCTGCAGGATTGCTCTCCCCCCGCTTCAGGACACCTACACCAGGAGATGCCGAACTAGAGCAGCGCAGATACTGAAGGACCCGTCCCATCCTGGCAACAAACTGTTCCAACTTCTGCAATCTGGTAGAAGGTTCCGCATCTTCCGGGCAAGGACAGAGAGACTCAAGAGGAGCTTCTATCCCCAAGCCATCCGTGCCCTAAACACACACACCCGCCCTCTCACATCATCTATAATTGACTGAGACAGGACTCTTCCAGACACTAAACCAAGGCACAATGTACATTTCAATTCCTTTAATTTTAAATATGTTTATATTGTCTATCCTGTAAAATAGTCAGATGTCTATTCATATTAATGTACAGAATTCACCTGCTTGCTGCTACTACTGCACATTCACCCAATGTATATACTGTATGTATATATACATATATATATATATATAAATATAAATATATATATATATATATGTTCTTCCTCTACACCCCCCCCCCCCCATTTTTGCACATGTCGAGGAGCGTGTCAGGCTACATTTCACTGTGTGCTATACTTGTATAACTATGCATGTGACGAATAAAGAACCTTGAACCTTGTGGTTGCTAAACACTTTCACTTTCCAAAATTACCACTTACAGTTGATTGTGGAATATCCAGGAGGGAAAAATGACATGAACTGCCTACATTTGAAGTCAGAGAGCTCTATAGAACAACCCATCCTTTCTCAAATGTTTGTGAAGACAGGCTGCATGGCTTGGAGCTTGATTTTTACACCTGTGCCTATGGGGGTAATACACAGTAATATGCCCTGACAGGCAGGTTGGAGTTTTACTGACCAATTGGGCTAAGCTAGCCAGAATAGTCATTGCACTCTCCCTGCAGTATTCCAAGAGGAAGCTGTAAGTCAAGTCGAGCTTTTCTGTGTGTCAATATGTGAACTGTTTGAACTAGATGGTTTCATATAAAAATATGTCAAGTTTAAATATTGAAAGGTGGGATCCCCCTTTCAAATCACAAGCCCATAAAAGTATTTTCAAGGCAAAATATAAAACAATAGCTTTACTCTGTCACTGTTGTCTGTTGTCTTTCTCACCAGGAGATAGTTAATCTGCCCGAAGCAGGCTGTCTGCGGCAGCCAATATTAATGTTATTGATCATTGTCAGCTCTTGTGTTTCTTCCAACCTCAGATCACACTGGGGTGTGCAGTTTCTTTGCTTTTTTCTTTCCAGTAAAAGCTTCTTTTTTCATTAGTCCCCTTCTCTGTTCTTCTCCCCAATAACCTGTCTACTTTATTGCACACAGTCCTTAGAAAGTGACAACTTGGGAAACTGAATCAAAGTTTCAATAAAGCCTGGACTGCTGCAGGCTTTGACAAGTAAGGTGGATGGAGTGGAGGAGTACAGAAAGAGACTGAAGAAGGACATATCGGTTCCAGAAAGATAAATAGTTCATGAAGCTGTTGACTCCACCATTTTGTTACTTTTGGCTAAGAATTTTCCACCCGCCTGCAGCTCTTTTTGCCTACAAATTATTCATCGCACTTCCCACAGGCCTTAGCTGTCAATCCCAGAATTAGGGGTTTGTAGGGAAGATGGGAGCTGGAAGTTTGTCGCGAGATCGGGTGCATGCATACTCAGAAAGAGCTTGATAAAACTATAAAAGCTATTATAATACCATACAATCATTTCAGCTACACTTTCAGACAAACTCTGAATACACAATCAAAGAGAAACGCAAAATTAATAAATATATGGATAGGAGACTTCAGTTCAAATCAATTTTATTTATATAGCACCAAACCACAACAACAGTCACCTCAAGGCTCTTTATATTGTAAGGTAGACCCTACAATAATACCTAGAGAAAAACCCAACAATCATATGATCCCCTATAAACAAGCACTTTGGCGACAGTGGGAAGGAAAAACTCCCTTTTAACAGGAAGAACCAGGATCAGGGAGGGGCGGGGCCACCTGCTGCGACCGGTTGGGGTGAGAGAAGGAAGACAGGATAGAAGACATGCTGTGGAAGAGAGACAGAGATTAATAACAAGTATGATTCAATGCAGAGTGGTCTATTAGCACAATTAAAAATGAAAGGGTTAAAGAATACTGAAGCAAATTTGAACAAATGCAAGAATTTGTCACATCTTATGAACGATTTAGTCTTCATGTAAATTTACATGTACTATTAATTTTGGTGCATTTAATTGTATATTTTCCGAGTGATTTATTTGTTTTTATTTATTTATCTATTTTTATTTAGTCGTTTCAGGCGCTCAAGGACTTAACAGCATGACCGCTGTCACCAATAATTTGCTTCTGATGCGTTCCCCAGCAAATCTTTAAACAAGGATTACTCATAAAAAATGCATAAATATGGAACTCTGTGATAATGTTGGGAAGAAATGCATTTCTTACAGTTCATATTTCATGAGTCAAAATGTTCATTTGTACAAAAGTAGCTCGCAGCTCAGTTTTGAAAAGTTCGGACTGCTGTGACTGTTTTGACAGCGCGACTGTAATCTTTTCGCTGCATCTGTCATTGCATATTCAGTGTGTGCGTTTCCACTCACATGCTGTAAACCTCAGACAAATTGAAAGTGCAGAATGTTCACACTGGGTTGGTAAAGCCATCAACCTGGAAATGGAAACCTTGTCAGCGGTGAAGAATTGATGGTCATGGCTTCCCAGCCACCCACAGTGACTCTCTCTGCAGGATTAGAACAACATTATTCAGATTGCAGATGAACATTAGACTGGGATATCGCTCAAATCACGACATACCGTATGTGCTCTACCTCAATCCAGCCAGTGTTTGTGAACATGAACAGCTGTCATCCAAAGCCAGAAATAGCACACTTCCAGGACTTACCTGCTGCGTCGAGCAGACTCGCTGCCTCAGCGGTGCTTCATAACCAGTGAGTGGAAATCAGATTTTGTGAGCCGGCAGATGTTTGCTTTATGTTTTCTATTAAAGCTAAAGGCGATTTTTGAATAGAGACAATACCAGTGTTCAACCAAACTTTTTTCCAGTATGTAAAAGCGATTGCTGTTCTTTCCCTTTTTTTTTCCTTCCTCTGATGCACTACATATATGCAATATTGTAATATTGTATGCAGTATATACAATAGCTTCTGCTTCCACATCATCACCCAACCTGTCAGTAATACAAATGCAATCTAACATGTGTTCAATCTCAATATAGAATAATAAATAGGGATTGTGGGGTATAGCTCAGTGGTAGAGCATTTGACTGCAGATCAAGAGGTCCCTGGTTCAAATCCAGGTCCCCCCTGTTTTAGGGCAGGGATAGCTCAGTAGTTAGAGTGGTCGCCCCAAGGTCGAGGTTTCGAATCCACTGAATAGGTACCCTTGAGCAAGGTCCCGTCCCTACACACTGCTCCCCGGGCGCCTGCTTAGTGGCTGCCCACTGCTTCACTGAGTGAATGGGTCAAATGCAGAGAAAAGCAAGTAATTTCCCCACAGGGATCAATAAAGTATATATCATTACTATTATTAGATTTATTGTAGCTTTGTCCTGATTTCAGTATACCAGGCAGGTCATTGGGTCAAGACAGTGTGCACAGTATATACTTCTGTTTTTTTTTCTTTCTTATTTTGTTTGTTTTTGGAGATGAAGGGAAAACAGGCAAAAAAGTGTAACCAATTCGTGAAAGATTGCACTAATCCCCTTATGCAGTGGTCGTAAATCCAGCTACAGGCATCACCTTAGCATGACTGCAAATGATAAAAAACAACATTTAAATATTAATATAGAAAATTTCCACAAGTATTATACCTAGCAGAGATGGGCAGTAACGTGTTACAAGTAATGTGTTACTGTAATCCGATTACTTTTTTCAAGTAATGAGTAAAGTAAGGGATTACTATTAGGTAATTACATTACTGTTACTTTCACGTAAGAACTCTATGTTACTACGTTACTAACTAATCGCGATTTTTTTGCGAGAGTGTCTCATGACAGTGACGTAAGCGAGTGCGACGTTCGTGGCAACAGCTGTGTGCAGATCAACAATGGATCATATAACAAGTGCGACAGAGTATGAGCGTGCAGCGTTTAAAGCGTGGAAGTACTGACCTTACTTTGAGTTTGATTCTGTAAAAAGTGACAAACCTGCCCCACTCCTGCTATACAGGTGAAAATAGAGCAACAGGACCGCTGAGTCTTTGATTTTATTTATTTTCTGCTGTGTTTTACTTGCATCTATTTGAAAGAGTGAGTGCAAACACAAAAAACTATTATATTTTATGTGCTAGAAAGTGTAGAGAATAGGTTTAAAAGTTAAACAAATTTCTTCCAGTCAGAGAATGCTGTATATAATTTAATGTTTGCTTGATGCATAAAGTTAAAAGATTAAAACTGATAAAACCAGTTTTAAAAAGAGATTTTTTTCATTTTATTACATTTTATATGATGGATTATGCAGAAACAGTAGAATTGGGCTGAAAGATCTATTGCTTTATTACTTATTTAGGGTGTAAATCCTGTTTTGAAAAGTAACTAAGTAACGAATTACTTTTGAAAATAAGTAATCAGTAAAGTAATGGGATTACTTTTTTCAGGAAGTAATCATTAATTAGTTACTAATTACTTTTTTCAAGTAATTTGACCAACACTGATACCTAGCCCGAGTGCCGACCCCGACCTATGCTCTGACAACCCTCACTAATATTTAACACAAGAAGTGCGCAAATAGGGAGGGAATAGTATTGTATTTTCTGTGAAGTCATTCTGTTTTTTCCACCTTTTAAATGCACTTTAGGAAGTTTGTAGTGCAATGGAAACATATGCAATGTACAGGCTTTTCTTATTTGCCCTGTTTGAAATCCATTTTATACTTTTAAATATAATTTTTGAGTAGAATTATTCTTTTTTTTTTTTTTTTAAATGGATTAATTATTTAATAATGTAACACATTTTAGGCAGATGTACAACATAAAAGTGAAATCAGAGGTCAAATGTAACATGATAATTTTTTACATGCTGACAATACACACCACTTGTAAGAAGCATAGTTTCTAAATTACAAGGATTTCAGTTTTCTAGCAATGAATCATTAAGTTGACCTTTAAGACCTTGGTCAACTTAAGAAAAGCTTGTTAGTTCTTCATCACGCTGTCTGTGAACAATTAGCCACCACAAAACTGACGGGACTAGCTCCGTTCCTATTTAGGCTATATATAAGTGTAGGTTAATAATAGACATGGTCAAGATAATTCGGTGTTTGGTCTAAATGTGCTCCATGCAAGAAGACTAGTTTAACTGTATCATACTTGACACATGAGACTATGTGAGTGTTTGACTCCACATCCTCAGTGTGATTTTCTTTCCTGAAAAACCAGAATAAATTGCACAATACATTTTTTAAGCAACAACTTGCACAGAAATGCCAGATTAAGCAAAAAGATACAAATTTAAAGTTAAATATGCAAATTTATTTTATTATTATTTTTATTATTTTTTTGGTAAGGTAAGGTTAAAAAAATATTAAAAATTTTAAAAGAAAATTATTTGATGGTTCGGGCTTTACAGAGTTAAGAAAACACTCTGACATCTTCTAATTTTCCTAATTTCACTCATATTTGTCCCTTTTCAGCGTTGGTCCTTCATTTTTTTGACCTAGCATAAATTATGCAAGCAATTTCAGTGAAGAGAAAGCGGCAGAGAAAAAAATGCCAGATTCTGAGAATATGGTGGCCAGGTTGAGATTGCAGGCATGTGCTCAGTGAACCTGCACAGTCACTGTTCTCTCATCAGTTGAATTAACAGAATTAATTATGACTCTCTGCCTGGGAACACTCTGCTGGCATTTACATGCGGTGACCCATAATCCCTTCTCTGCAGTGTTTATGCGTTTGTGTGTGTTCATGCACCTTACCCTTGAAAAGAACAGCTGCTAAGCATGGACAGTGATCACACACACACACATACCTACAGTCACACAATGGCACACGTACATTTTGCTGTACCTGCCTGTTAGCATTATTGGACAAGACAGCTCCCTGTGTAATTTGCATAGTGATATCATTTGGATAATATTGCAGCTAGCTTAGGCGCCACCTGCTTCTGTGCTGAAATTGCTGGTGAAAAATGGAGGCCAGGTGGGAACAGGGGTGTGGGGCTTCACGGAGCTAGAATGCAACCTTCTCCAATTATGATATACATCGTTATAATTGGGGGATGCGTGTCTTTGGGTGTAATTGTGCAAATCTTTTTTTGCCGTTTGACTGCGGTGTTTGCCCTTACGTGTTGACATCATCATAAACTGAATAAGCAGCTTTCTCTCACTCGTTCACTCAGCTCCATCGTGCATTCAGATTTTCTAAATTTGTACAGTTTCTGAAATAGTGAAATGATAAAGTCCCATTGACTTTGACTGGAGAGCCAGTTGTCTCTCACTCTTAGGCTACGTTCACACTGCAGGCTAAAGCACATCAAATCCGACTTTTTTGACCCTATGCAACCCATATCCAATCATGGTATGACAGTGCGAACAGCACAAATCCGATATTTTCAAATCTGACCTGGGTCACTTTCGTATGTGGTACTGAATCCGATACATACCTGATGTTTTAGAAAGCGACTGCTGTTTGAATGGTCATGTCGCATTAAATCTGTCTTTTACGTCACTGACACCACACAGATGCCAATCCAGTTGTTAAGTCTGACGTCACTAGCCGTGTCTGGGCCTAAACTCCGCTGCAGGTCCATATATCAAACGATCACTATGGCATTACTGAGAGTTGAAAACCTGTCTAAAGTCTTTCATCTTTAATAAAATGATCAGCGTTCTGCTCTACCAGGTGTAAGAATTGAGTTTAACATCCAGGCATCCATGAAAACGGAATTTATGACATTTAACGGAGTTAGAAGTTAGCAGGGAGTTAGCTCGCTAGCTTCTATCTAAATACAATATAGCATGTCCTGACTGCAGGGTTTTGGAAACAAATTAAAACGTACAGCTCTGTTATCACTTCCAACATAAATGAAGACAGAAAACTAAACAGCAGTGACGTTTGTAGGGTTACTGAAGTTTGGCTAGCTGGTATATAATGATGTGCTACGTGACCGCTAGCGACACACAGCTATGTTAGCATAATATAAACAAGCTAACTTTTTTTCCACTGGATAAAAGTTAACGTGAGTGTTCTCGGTGGTCAGGAACAAATGTAATCGCATGGCAGGATGCTGTAAAAGGACCAAACTTCAGCCAGGAGAACAACTGAGATAATCCATCCACAATACGAGGTTAGTCATTCATATACTGCTGCATGGGCTGGGCTGTAGTTACATCCTAAGGTTTTAAAAACTGAGCTTAAATAAATGATTAGCGGTAATAAAAGCCGAGGGAGGTCAACAGTGATCACTGACTGTTTTAGGAGCTTTTTGAGATTAAATAGAAGAAAATACAAAACATTAAACATGTTAACAACACAAAAGCCATATTAAACGCAGACTACTTTAGGCCCGGATGCAGGATTCGTCATGTCATCACTTAACGACCGGATTATCAGTGCCGGAGAAGACAAACAAGAAAGCATGGCGGCCATTGTTAAAGCACGGGCTCTCTTTTTTCTCAGTGTCCTTCTTTCTCTAACTAATTTGTCAAAATCCTGTCGGTTACAACTGTGCAGAAATTGATAGACTGCTGCAACAACACCTACTAGCTCTGTAGCCGCTATTTTTACTTCCATAAACAGAGAGGGTTGCGTGTGACGCCTTCTTTTGCGCATGCGGGACGCTTTGAGGGCCGTGTGTGTGACCGTAGCCTTAGTGGCCCAGTGGCAGTATTACCACATGCTCACCTCTCACTTACATACTGTCGTGAGTTCAAGTATATCATGCACTTTCATGATTTAGTTTTTGTACTGTAAACATTTTCCCGTGTACCAAATCATTCCATATTGCAGAGGGACAGCTTTACTATAACAGGTTAAATGTCCCTGAACTGTGGAAAAGCTTGTATGACAGAGATGATTACGACCACTTGGATCAATTCCCAGTGGTAGCAGATTAGCTTCTATCTCAGGTACAGCACTCTTGTGGCCTATTAAAGTGGCTGCCCAGTGTTTATGAGCTGTCTCTCTTCAGCTTTCTTACCCAACATCTTTGCCTCCAACTTTTTATCTGTGCTAGAAGCAAGCTAGAGCTCAAATCCACCAGTAGAAACAATCCCACCTCAGTTTCTTGCAGAAATGGCATAACTTAGCTGCTTTTGTTCTCTGCCGAACCGTTTCTGTGACTTCAGAGAGGAGGTCGCCATAACAAAACAGCAACTGGAAGAACCTCTTTGCCCTCACAGCTTTCACTGACCTCCCATCCCCCTCCTATCCAAATGTGGCTGCAGCGGAGTATGGAAACAACAGATAACGACTCAAGCCCTGTGAGATGTGTTATGGAGCTCTTAATGAAAGAGTTGTGCCCCATTGAGCCCTATAATGAATGTTCTGACATTGAAAATCCCAGGAGGAGCAGCTTAATTCCTGGGAGTAGGTTCAAGCAGCTAAACACACTTTCATAGAGAAAACAGTGACTAAATGATGCCTTAAAAAATTGGCATTGTGTAGTTAGTTTGGTATGCATGTATCTACGTGGCCCCATCAGAGAAAGGTGTTCCAACACCTTTGTTCCGGCTCTTTATGCAGCCTTGTCCAGCTTGTCTGATACCTGTTTAGCTTTTATCCTGACTAATGGAAATGTCAAAAACACTGTAGAAAAGCTGGACTGCCCATTCTCCTCAGAAGCCAAAAGATGTGAAGCCGAGATTGCTGCCAAGCCTCGTCAAAGACGCACGCACACCCTCACGCACACAGTCAGAGTGCTATGCGGTATTATAACTGATAAGAGCTTTTGTAGATTTTAGTAATGATGTCCCTGAATACCAAGTGAGCTGCATCTAAAGAGACCCACAGGAATTAATAAAAATGTCTCCAATTTCATGGCCGCAGTGGTTTCCTGCTTTTGAGAGATCACAAAAGAAAATCACTGAATGCCACAATTTAATTATGTATTTCAGGGTGTCTCTGGATGTATTGCTCCTTTTTGGAAATTCTGCATCCCCATTCTGGTCCCTCTCTTTGTCTTTCCCCATCATTCCACGTCACGCTTTCATTTTTCTTTTACTTTCTCTCAGCACTCATTTCCATTTCTTTTCCTCTTTTTTTTTTCTTATTTCAAATTTCTCATTCAGATCTCATCCCCTGTCCTTTCTGTCTTGCCCGGCCCCCTCCTTTTTTTGTACCCTTGTGTTCTCTTTTATATTGCTGCCTCTCTCCACCAGTGCTCTGATTCATTCCTCCTCTGCTTCACTCTTTTACATGGGCAGGTGGCAGAGCAGCTGGCCTACTATGGCCATGTGTCAGAGACAGTAATCACAGAGGAGATGTTTGACGCCGCTGTGCAATTTGGCACAGTGCAGGGTGACCCCACCCAGAGCTGAGCAAGACGACCTGTTTGGATAGCCCCCCGGTTGCCCCAAGCACCGACTGGGAAAGGAGCATCAAGGACGGCTCACCTCACACCTCAACGGCCTCGCAGGTGGGCTCCTCAGGGGAAGAGGGGGAGACGGTTGGCTGTCAAATGACACGAGGCGGCAGATCTACAAAAGGTTGGCAGCTGTGTAAAATAAAAGAAGAAAATTTGTAGGCCACTTAAAGCCTGCAATTAATTGGAAACAGCACAAGTACAACAAAAAAAGTTTTTGTATTGGATAGACTGAATCTTTCAAGATGCTTCGTTGAAAGGCTTTGTGGGCAGATGGTTCAGTTACTTCAGAATCTGCTTTTTCAGTCTATAATTGCAAAGCACTGAGAATTTAGTCATATGGTTTATGTGAAATAATCATATGGCTATTTAACGATTCAGAAAATCTAGACAGCTCGGAATAGATCCAGTATTTAGAGATCAGCATAATGCTTTTTTCCTTTATACACGACCACAGAGGATTTGAAACCAAACTACAATTGTATTCTCAAAGTGCAGATTTTTCATTTTTATTTGAGGCAGATCCGGGCTTTGTACAGCCAACAGGCCACATCAGGTCCTTCTTTTGTCCCTGACATCATGCAGTTTGCCCTCTTTCAGCTTCCTTGCTGGCTTACTGTTCTTTCTGATTTTGTGTGAAATCAAGTTCACTGTAAATGTTTTGCATCTGAAGTTTATAACCAACGTTAGATCGCAAGACACGGGCGTCTTGCTATTTATTTACTCAAGTTCAAGGTAAAGCTGTGTTCTTAGTTTGCTGTCTTTACAATTTGAATCACTATTATGAGACTGAGCACATGGAGAAATACAAGAACTTGACTGACGCAGAGCAGGAATGGATATCTGAATGTTTGCTAGCAAAGCTCCAAAAGAAACAAGGACTTTTTTTATTTACCGAGCTTTGCACATCCAAGGATGGAGCAGTCAAGACCAGCTTTGCAACTTCCCATAAAATCACAAAGAACGGGAAGCTATTCTCTGATGGGGAGTTTATCAAAGAGTGTCTGGTAGCCTCTGTTGTGCTAATATGAACTGAGAAAAATTATTTGAGAATGCACCCCTCAGTAACAAGATGGACCGAGCACATTGTAGTAAATCTGGAGTTTCAGTTAAAAAGTAAAGCGGAGAATTTTGGCTTTTTCTCTTTAGCTCTCGACGACACCTGTGATGACCATGACACCCCAGTCACTCATCTGTATATGTAGGACAAGTTTGAGATGATGCAGGAGCTGGCAGTAATGCTCTGAATGAAAAGTATTACAACAGGAAGTGGTTCAATCACGGAGGCCGATTCCTTGGATGGGCTGGGGCTGAAATGGGACAAACTGGCAGCTGATGGCTGTCAAAATTTGACAGGGAGCATTTTTGGACTATATATAGCTCATACTTCATTGTTGTATTCCAAAGCTATTGTAACTTGCTGCTTCTAATGGCCCGGAGTGAATACATAATGCATAAAGAAAAACTACACCGCACTGCTTTGCATTGTAATTTCACTGTAATTGTAATTTTGACTTAAAATGATAAAGGGGAAGTGATATTAGTCTTCAAAGCTTTGCTGGTGATAAGAAGATGAGACAAGAGTGAGAAAATACATGTAGACATAGACAGACTTCTAAAAGAACCACTGCTTTGTTCTACCGGTGCGTTTGATGTTTCGACCAGAAGAGCTCACAAATTCTGCTTATAAGCAACAACTTAAACCAAACTCTGTGCCTACAAAAGAAGTCAACACACCCTCAGGTAGTGAATGAAAATTGCTTTGAGAACGGTGAAAGACAACTAATTTTGTAATGTAAGATGTTAATACGCTGGAATCAACTCTAATGCACTTTGGGTCAACTCCTCTCGGTCTGATTATTCTTGACAAAACAGACTAATAAATATTACAATATACAGTTTGTGCCAATACATAACAGCTGTCTCTCGAGTAAATTCGTCACTGTGAATAGACTCTAACTTTACCCTTATTTTGTGATGGTAGTTATTGTTCTGCACTACAGTCTCAGTGAGTTTGATGTAGCGACACTTGAACCAGTTCTCTACCTGCTGCAGTTTGTTTTTAAGAGTGCTTGAAGCTTGCAGCACATTTTCAGAGCAGGACAAGAACTACTGCCGCTGGCTGCAGGCCATGATGGAGAAGTTGGAGTCCATCCAACTGCTGAATTAGAGGATCTTTGGGGATCACCACAATAGCAACCTGGTCAGCCTAACACTGAGAGAAGTAAGACAGTCACTCACAGCCGGTCTAGTTAATTGGAAGCAACTGAATGTTAAAAATAAAAGTGGGGAAATTGTTCACTAGTAAGTTAATTGCCTTCTCCAATTGTGATATGCATTACTATGTCTGGGAGATACTTGTATTGGGGTGTAACTACGCAAACATTACTGCCATTTGACTTTACTGTTTACACGTGCATGGCAAAGTTATTATAACTGAATAATCAGATTTCTCTTTTATCATTGTGTCAACCATGCAGGAGAAGATATTGGTTCTGTGCATCATCGCTTTTGTTTATTGTGCAAAAGTGCAATGACTTTGAGATAAAGGAAAGAAATAAGGAGTTGTATGTGACATGATACTTAATCACTTGTGGGCTCTCCAGCACTGAATGCCAACACAGGTTGTGCAGTTCTCACACTTTTTTCTTTATGCACACACATGCAGCATGTTAACGAAGATGCCCTGCTGTTCAGCTCGGCTCTGAGTTCACTTTCAAGGCTTCTTACCTGGTTTCTGCAGACTGACTTGTAATGCATTTCTCCTCCGACGAGCTACTGAAATAGGGCAAAAGAGTGATTAGCCAATGCACAACAGGTGTGCCACCCATCTGACATGATGCTGCCCCCTAAAACATCCAGCTCCACCTCTCCCATCTGCATCCAAGTAAAGGCTACACCCTGCCAACAGACTGTTTAATTTAGCAATAGCTATCACCAAAATAGCAGCCTGGTCATAACTAACAAAAAGGGAAAAGCAAGACATACACATGAGACCTAGCCAGTTAGCAGCATCAGATAAAAAAAAAAAATACTTCCAGAGTAAATAAAGGTGGAATAAAGGTTAATATCCTGAACTCAAATCAGGGCTGTAGCACATGAAAAAGTGCGAACATGTTTATTTATTTCATATATTGTTGCTTATTGTCAGCAGTTTAGACTAGCAGCCATCCATTTTCCAGACAGCTGACAAGAGCTGGCTAAACAAAAACAACAACAGCTGATTATAAGCTAAGATTACGCCAGCTGATGTTAGGCTCAAATATCCTTAAAGTCACACTTTGCCTTTGATAAACAGTTAGACTACATTTTTTTATATTGTATGAGTAACTAAGCATCAAAGCTGAACTGTAGATCCACTTCAAAGAAAGTTTTACTAATACCGGCTAACAGTAGCTTACAGTAGCTAGCAGAGGCTAACAGCGACACTAACAGCAGGGCCAACAGAAAAGTTCAGGACACCCTGAAAACACAAGTGAGATTCACTGACTCGTGGAATCCTTTTACAGCCTCTTGCCGAGTGAATAAAAGGTTGATGCTTCACACTTGCATTGACAGCTGAGGTTAACAGTGGACTGACAGTATGCACAGATATGCAAATTCGTGAAGGCGGATCTGTTATGCAGTCTAAATGGATTGTTTTTGATCTCTTTTGGCTGACTAAAACGTGTTTGACCTACAGCAACCATAGCTAGGAAGCATGCACTTGAACTGGAAAGATAAGAAAACTCAGTCCACTGCAATATGCAATCTGCTGACACCTAGTGGTGAACATACTGTAACTTTAACAACGTCACTTTTAATCAGTTTCACTATAGCTACCTAAAAATTACCCGCTCACTCGTGCAAAACATTTCCTCTAGAGGAAGACAGAACATCACAATAATGGATATGGTGAAATCCTCTCTGACAAAGTGTCACATTGACAGCCAACAGTTGATCTGCCTCATGCGAAATGCCTTTTTAGACTTTTTCTTTACATCGCAGCCAAAGAAACGCTCTGTGTTGTTCGCAAAGCTCAAAAGGTAAACGCTAACAGACAACTTGAATTCAAACACGCGCAGAAGTAATCATACAGCGTACTGTTGCTTTGTGATGGTTCAATTCTCATGCTAATTATTTCAATCAGTGTGCAAAAATGCCACTGCTTTTCAAAGAAAAAACACACACTCGAAGCACAAATGCATGTTCATACAGAAACTGAAACTGCACACCCCCCAATTACAACCTCCTCTACCTGACACCGCTCCATGTTTCCTGGATAATCAGACAAAGATTGGATAATCCTGACAGAAATCCTTTTCATTCCCTCAGCCCCCTGCAAATTCTCATTTTGCAATATCATTTTCAGTCAATACACCAACAATCAGATGCATTTCAAGGATTTAAAATTCCTAGACTGTCAAGTCTGGCCTGTGGGGGTAAAATTTTTTTTTAAAAGCTGTATTCTTAACTTTCCAGATTGACTAACAATGAAGTCACAATAATTTACTCTCCGTGACTGTGGAAAAGGAGAGTTAGAGCATAAATATGGATGTAAGTAGAGAACACAAGTTTTATTATAGCTCCTGGGCATACAGATTTCACTCCCATGCCAGAGTGAGTGGTAACAATCATGCAAAGCACTTTTGCTCTGAGCAGGGCTGAGCCTCAAACGCTGCTTACATCCCCTCATTTGAGGTTCCTAAAAAGGTCAGCTGACCCACGAAAGCATACGCATTGAAGCGCATGCTAAAATCGTTTCGCATACAGCACGATCAGGTTTGAGACGAAAACAGCGTCACAAGTTTGAAGAATAGCACGCAGGTTTCTTTGGCGCACACTTAACCTTCAGTGCTCTGAAACTGCTCATTATTTTACTGTTTTCCTCCATCGTTTTCTGTCCTTGTCTTGTTTATCTTCTCTGTTTAAAGGCTAATGGAGGGCTGCATGTTGCTGCCACTGGGTATGAAAGAGTGTTTTGATGATGGCCAGCTACCTGCTCTATGCTGAGCCTGACTGTTCCTGCTGTTAGAACTGATAAATTTGAAGTGAACCGTGAAGCTGTTGTCTCACCAGTACGCTGGCCTTTAAAGTCCCTCATTATCCATTATGAGCTCCTACACCGTTCCCCTCTGCTTTCAACCACCTACTTGCTCTTGATTTATGACCGGTCGCTTTATACCTTTTCCTACATGAAGTTATTTCTCACCTTGCACACCTCTTTTTCAGATCCCAAGCGGCATATACTGAACACACACACACTTGTCCTGCTTCGGGATGCAGATTGAAATGTATTTAATCTCAGTGCAAAGAGCAGGGTATACATTTCATTCCAAGTGACTCAACAGCTGTTTTCCATGAGCTTTATAGACACAGAGAACCTATGAGTGCCACTCTCTCTCTTTTTCTTGCCGTTCCCATTCTTGCACTTTGTAGGTACACAAACATCAGAGAGCAGTTCTCTCTCGAGATGAGATATATGATTTTACAGCATCTGCTGTGTTTTGAAAGGAAATCCTTTTTTCTGCATGATCTGCGTTATGTCACGCCTAAGCGTAATCCAGTGAAAGCCTCGATGCGGCTCTGTGATGTGGAATGTCTTGTATGTTATTTTTGAACAGATATTGTGTGTGCAAGTTGGTGGGCAACGTAGCGCTGTATATCCCAATGGAAGGCCTACAGCACAGCCCTGAGGACGCCACAGAGGATAAGAAGCCAGCTCAGAGAATGTGTGTGTGGGTGCCTTTGTCTTTCCGTTCGCCTCCCCGGGGACGTTGTCTGAAAGGTCACACAGACTTTATCTTTTGATCTGTGATTCTCTGTTCAAAACACCATTGAAGCTCTAGCATCAGCTTCCTGACTCTGACTCTTGAGAGTTTTTATTTAATGAGGCACTGGGCTCGCCACCTCTCACCTTCAACTATCCACATTCTTTGTTTTCTTTTTCTTCTCTCCCTCTCTCTGTACCTCCATCATCTCTTCAATTCCATTTCTAAACAATCTTTTTCAGTCCATGCTTTTATTTTAACCTTCCATTGTGCGCCATTTCTAAAGTCGGTCCGGCCTTCTTCTTTACTGCCTTTGTCTCGACTTCTTACGTTTCCCTATTTTCACATTTGAAAGAATTACGCTTAATGGCCAGAAATTGATGAGGATGATGGACACATCTGTTTTTGTGCAAGAAGCGGCCTTCTGCTGTGCCAGTCTGTTGGATGAGCAGCTGCGGTAGCAAGAGGTAAAGTGTAGCCAGAGGTCGAGTACACTGCCAGTTTGATGCCGCATCAAAATTCTCCAAAGAGCTCCATGAACGGTGCAGCAAAGGGTGTAAAACATATTTCGTACACACCGATCTGGCATACCATTATGACCACTAACAGGTGAAGTGAATAACACTGATTATCTCTTCATCGTAGCACCTGTTAGTGGATGGGATATATCAGGGAAAAAAGTGAACATTTTGTCCTTAAAGTTGAAGCGTTAGAAGCAGGAAAAATGGGCAATTGAGAGCCATCGTGCGAATTTGACAAGGCCCAGATTGTGATGGCTAGATGATTGGGTCAGAACATCTCCAAAACTGCAGGGGTGTTCCCACTCTGCAGTGGTCATTATCTATCAAAGGTTGTCCAAGGAGGGAACACTGGTGAACCAGTGACAGGGTCATGGGCAGCCAAGGTTCGTTGTGGGAAATGAAAGCTAGCCCGTGTGTTCCGATTCAACAGACCAGCTACTGTAGATGAAATTGCCAAAAAATGTGATGCTGAAAGATGTCAGAATACACAGTGCATTGTAGTTTGTTGCATATGGAGCGTGGGTGGGCAAAGAGCGCATGAGCATCAGAACTGGATCACAGAGCAATGGAAGAAGGTGGCTGGTCTAATGAATCATATTGTCTTTTACATTATGGGTGCGTTGGGTGCGTTGCTTACAAGGGGAACACATGGAGCCAGGATGCACTGTTGAAAGAAGGCAAGCTGGCAAAGTCAGTGTGATGCTTTAGGCAATGCTCTACTTGGAAACCTTGGCTCCTTCCATCCATCTACTGTAAGCATTGTTGGAGACCATAAACGCCCTTTCATGGAAACAGTCTTACCTGATGGCTGTGGCCTCTTTCAGCAGGATAATGGACCCTGCCACAAAGCTAAAATGGTTCAGGAATGATATGAGCAGCACAACAACAACCTCCAAATTCCCCAGATCTCAATCCAATCAAGAGTCATTGGGAAACGGTGAACAAACAGGTCCAGTCCATTGAGAAACTCACAAGTTACAGCACTTAAAGGATGTATTGCTAACATTTTGGTGCAGATACCAAAGCACACCTTCAGGAGTCTACTAGAATCCATGCCTCAGTGGGTCAGGGCTGTTTCAGCAGCAAAAGGAGGAACAACACAATATTAGATAGGTGGTCAAAATGTTGTGCCTGATCAGTGTAGAGTCACAACTAAGGTTGCCCAGGTGAAAAGACAGTGTTATTTAGCAGTAAACTAACTGATTTAAACAAAATTAGCAACCAAAACATTTTAACTTCAATGCAAAAGGAAAGTCAGTTTGTAAGTTGCAGAAAACGGCTCCCATCATCCTTAGTTTTGCAAATGATATGCAGCTTTAGCTGAGTTGAAGCTGCCTTCATTTTAACTTGTAGGTAAGCTATCACATTTTAGTGATAGGCTGCTTTATTTCCAGGACAGCTACCAAAGTGCATGCAGAGTGTGGCTTTCTGCTCGGGGCAGTGTGACACAACACATGGCTTCGGACAGCAAAGCATATTGGCTGGTGTAAAGCCACCACAGAAGCACAGTATGATGAATTATGGGCAAACTGAGAATATTGAGGCTTTAGCCGCTGCGCTTTACAGCTCTGGGTTGGCTTAGCCAGCTAAACAGTCCATTTAACACTGTAGGGCCAACTCTGCCCAACAGCACCTGCTTGGATGTTGAATTTAGGCACTGCATGACTGATGACACTGGCTCATGGTCAAATCACATACACATGGCTCGGTGTCTACAGAATACCAGTGTGTTCCTTACTTTTTAAACGTTTAGTGTGCATCAGTACAAAGATGCCAGGTAAAGGCTCAGAAGAAGCAGAAGGACCCTAGACTCTATCAGTGAGGTCTCTTTTATGTGAAGTGTTACGCAGAACTTGACATTTGGCATTTCTCAGACAGAAAACCTGTAGATTATTGTATATACGGGAACTTTATATAGAAACGAGTTTACAGAAAAGAGCGACGGATGGGGATGAATAAATCTTACTCTTTGCTGTTGACTTTACCATCCAGTGCAGCGAGTGGGTAGGTCAACACTCTGTGTACTCACCTTTGAGGGATTTTGTGCATGTGTGTGTGTGAGTGTGTGTGTGTGTGTGTGTGTGTTAATGGGATGGCCAGGACTGTCTTATTCTGGTTCAGTCAAACATGTCCTTGTTTATACTGTAGCAGCCCTCCAGTAAAGCATGTCCAGCTCAGCCCTGACCACCATGTGCCTTCCTTATTACCAGTTAACAATGCATTAAGTAACATTTAATTAAGCTTTTTATAGCCACCAAATCTGAACTGAGAATAATGTTTTCTTAAGATGACCTGGAATGTGTATTAAATAGGATTGCTCGCATTGTTTCTGCTTCAAAAGAAAAAAGTGTTAATAATGTTAATGAATGCATTGTTATGTGATAATAAATGTTTATTAATGATATAACACTTAAACATTTCATCTTATAAATGCATATACACAATATGCCTTTACATGACATAGAAACACCTCATTATCTACTAAATAATGATGCTAGCAGGAAGTCTTACCTCTAGTTAAAGTTCTTTTTAAGTCTCCATTTGCAAAACTTTTTTTTTGAAACATAAAGGCCAAAAGAATAAACATGGATAGTGACAGCAGCATATCTTAGAAAATGGAAAAATAACACAACTTTTAAACTTCCTCGTCCATTTAACCATCCTATTGCACTGGGACCATACGTGCACTTACGCCGAGCACTGCTAATCCTTGGTTGCCCATAGTGTGAACTGAAGGCATAACAGTGAACTCTGGATGCTAACAGCGATGCCTGTCACAGAGCTCAGTTTAAAACACGTCTGCCGCGCAGCTCAGACAGACATCTTTGCATATACACAGGCTTGTCCAACAATCCCCCCATGAATATTTCAAACATCTCTGTTGTAGAAAATTTGGAGATGTGATACTTCAAAGTTCTTTACTCGAGCAACCCTGTATGCAGCAGATAAGTCGGCGGTGCAATATTAGCAGATAACCTTTCGCTGTCAGAATGTCCTTTCCCCAGCTGATCAGCTCTCCATTTGGATTAGGGTTTTGTCTTGTTCTGATAAAGCAACACCATCACTGATGCTCCCTCCCGCTCATCCTGGGTGTTCAGACAGCAGAGATACAATACCCTGCGACTGAGTGCACCGAATATAAGGCCCCATCACAACTTTCATTACCCCAGCTCTTTTCATTTCAATTGACAGCTCCGCAGTCCAGGGGAAAAATGTTTAACCTCAAATAATTATGTCCTGAACCCTCATTGTTACAATCATTTGCTGCCCTGTTGCATGACTTTTTTCCTTTTTTTCTTGAAGTCTTTTATGTGTGCCTGCATTTTGGCATCATCCTCATCATCTTCTTTTCTGCCCCCCCTCTCTCTCTTATTCCTTTGATAATACATCAGGACTTGCTGGTTCAAACAAAACATTTGGTGTAATTATTTTCTAAGTGTGGATGTGGCTTCATTGATCTGACAGGGCCAGACTTCAAACCTTTCAAACCAAGGGATACGCACCTTTAAAGTACATCAGGGCAGAGCACGTTGCTGATTCTGCCACCTTGGACTAACCACAGGAGTTAAATGGCTCGCAGTTGGATTGTTTTACTCAAAAGGAGAAGGCCGAGAATACGCGCTGGCTTTCTAACCTAGTCTATCAGAATCACAGCCTCGAGAGCATTGCATCCGTTTAGATTTTCATCATCTGACATAATGTTTTGATGTCTTCTATAGCTCTTCAGTGATGCCACAAAAGGCATTACTGAGCCCTCCGAGTCCTTAAACTCACGTATAGTTGTTGATATCTGAAGAGGAAGAAATTAAGATAAGATAAGATAAGATAAGATAGAACTTTATTAATCCCTCGGGTGGGTTCCTCTGGGAAATTCGATTCACAGCCACTTAGATGCCTTGCAGAGACTGTGCTTAAATGCAATAAAGTTGCCCTGCAGGGTCGCAGTATTTACTCCCGACCGCTGACCCCAAACTATGCATGTTGCATATTGAAGTATGCAGGTTGAAAAAAACAAAACCCGCAGATCTTGAAGTACAACCACATGTGTATTTTTGCCAGGCCGCTCCCTCTGCACTGGCGCACGTGATTATTTGTAACGCAGGGAATGGAAACCTGTGTGGCTCGCACCTAAAACAGCGACAGCCTCTCCTGCAGCATTGCTTACTTTATGTTTTCCATCTCCTCAGGTGGACGGGAGGCTTTCTCTTCCCCCCAATTGTGTGATTGAAATGAATTATTTCCATTCCAGGGCATCGGGCCCTCTTCATGTTTTCTGAAGAAGAACCAGATTGCTGATGTGGTTTTCATTTGTGTCTGATATATATGTATGTATGTATTTTGGCTAATACTTTCTAATCAAGGTTGGTAATTTCTGCCCTGATACCATGTGGAGATCTGCCTCTTTTTAAGTGTGTAATGCATTCACTTTGTGTGTTTTCTGTGTGGGTTTTTTCCTTTCTTTTTCAGGTCTGTAACTGTGTGAGTCGGCATTGTATCCCAAGATTTGTGTGTGTGTGTGAGACTTGCCACTGCCCCTCTCTCCCCTTCAGGGCCTCAACCATTTTCTTCATTTGTTGCAGCTTTGTGTTTCTTCTCTTTTTTTCCCCTTCTCCTCTCCTTGCACTGGGGGAACACAATGTCTGGTTTAATATCATTTTCCAATCACCAAGGGCTGCAGGGCAAGGACTTTTGACTGGGCTGTTTCGTTCCAGCTAATACCAAAGAGAGGCGAGAGAAAATAATAACCCTACTGGTTGATAATAGCCACGGCGATGATTCTATACTCATTTGCCTCTGGTACACTCTGTATCTGCAGCTGATGTTGTCTTTCTACACGGAGCGACGCTACTTTTACAAGCTGCCTGACATCCTTCATCTCCTTCATGTCCGTCTGAGATGTATTCAACACCATCTGTTTCTGCAGAGAAAAACCAATGAGGAGTGATGTCTGGTTTGAAGAGGAGGATGAACTAAAGGTCCAGTGGATATGTACTTTTTTTTTTTTGCGAAATTCAAGACTCGGCTGTTGTAATGTCTTTCTGAAGAGGTGCAGATTCTGAGGAAACAGATTATACAAGAGCTTAGGGGGGAAATCCCTGGAGAGTTACAACTCAGGGACATATGTTGTCTTCATCGTGTCCCTCCTCTCCTTCCTACACATACTTTATTTTTTTCCTGAGAAAGAGAGAGAGATAGAGGGAGTCAGACCAAGAAGGAAAAGAGAAGGGGGTGAGGAAAAGAAATCATTATTAACTCATAAGCTGGTTAATGCTGTAGCACTCTCAACCTTCAGCTCAAATGAGAATTTCTATCATTTACATATCAATTTAATTTCCTGCGTTTCCCTCTCCCCCCCACGCCCCTCCCTCATTAAAAGCAGCATTTGCTTGCCGCTGCAATCAGCCTGTGCAGCACATTTTTCAGGGCGGCGAGCGCTCTCACGCACGCCGTTGCATCCCGGACACCTACACACACACATAAACAGAAGAACAGTGTTCGGTTTGACACAAGAAAAGGCAAAGCTATGCACGCCTACATATGCTTTGTGTCACCCTATCACATGCACGCTCACAGGTGTACCAGCACGCACACACACACACATGCAAACACACACACACACACAGGCAGCGTGCTGGAGCCCGAGCAGGTAGGCAGACAGAGCAGCTCCGTGGCCTGCTGCAGCTCTGTCAGGATTAAACCAGTGATCAGAGAAATGAAAGGGAAGCTGTCATTCCACATAGGCCTCTATACACATCATCCTCAATAATTACACCCTCTCCTTCCTTCGCCTCGCTTCCTCCACTCTTATAACCTCCTACCTGTGTGCATGTGTGTGTGTGTGTGTGACACAGGCAACACGCTTGACTGACACCAGGCACATCAAATAGGGCCTTTTATGAAATGTGCGCCTGCTTGAATTATACTCACTTTAAGCCTTACCCTTTTTCCCTCTGTAGTTTAAAGCCACACCTGAGAGTGTGTATGTGTATGTGTGTGTGTGTGCGCGCGCACCGATATTAGCATGCATTTGCGAGCGTCTGAATTGAATCGATACAGATGTGCCTACCCCTGCGCAGCCCACATCTGGCGGTGCGACCGAGCCTGCAGGGGATATTTGCAGCTAACCGCTTCAATCTGGGCCTTGAGACTCATGAATACGATCAAATATTGAGTTCAAGCTAAGTGTTACACGGCAAGGCCTCAAGTGTAAAGCAAGTTTAAGGTCTGTCATTTTGAGTCAATGCCATATGTGACCTTTAGTGCGAAAGTCAAGAGGTACCAGATCCGAGCTGTCGAGCTAGCCCGATCCCTTTTATTTCTTACGACTTAGATTTCTGCATTTGTATTTTCACCGTGCTGTTGTCAGCCTATTACACTTCTCAAACACACATGATTAGGGTGGCTGAGGAATGAAATGAATGCATCCTATTAAAGCCTGGCACATTTCTTTGACTTATTTTCAAAGTTTGTTTGTCATTTCGCTTTTTCATTTGTTAGATTTACTTCTTTGAATCAGTATTTTTTTTTTTTTTTTGGCAAATTGTTAGTTGCATTAGCGAGTAGAATTTATTTTACAACATTGTTTGTCACCTGTGAAGCCTGTGTGCCATTCTTATGTTCACTCTAATACAAAACAATCTGTTTTTCAAACTTTGAGCCGTGTCGCTTTGTGATGTCACTTTTGGGAAACTTTTATTCATTTTTGCCAACAGTAGGAACCCTGATCACTTACTAATTAACAGTGAGACTAAATGGAGCTAGACCTAACATTCATACTGAGTTAGTCCAGTCTAACCGCTGTAATAGTTCTGTCTCGTCAGCAAAGCTTTAGAAAAACCAAAGTGTGTGCTTTGGAGCGAGTAATGAATAAGCTAATACCTTGGTTTTGCTTGCTGTTTGTCCCCCTTTTTGCAGCTAATGACTTTGTACTGTAAGACTACTTCGTATCCAGGGTTTTGTATAACAGTGACTTGTTATTATAGCTCAGCACTTGAGCGTGTAATAAATGTAAATCTCAGTGTCTGTAACTTGGTCCCCCGAAGCTCATTATTTGTGACAAGTGTGTGAGACAGTGTTTGTTTTCTGCTATGTTGCAGATGAGTAATGAGATCATTCGCCTGTGCTTCCAAAGCATCTCCCTGGACAAGATCTTTAAGGGCTATGTGATCCCCAGCAAGCAAAACCTCAGCAATTTCATCCAGCGATTCCACTCCTGGAAGGAAAGTTACCTGCACGCCTCACAGGTTTACCGCAAGTGAGGAAATGATCGACGGTCACAGGATGTGACACGTTCGCAGTACTTCTATAAATGAAATGATATACATTTTAATGGAGTAATTGTAGCGCTTGTTGAAGTGGTAATAAGGACAAACCGGTTTAAATCAGGACATAATAAAAATGATCCGCTCCGTATTTGTTTAATACAAGACGAAGGCATGAGGTGTTACGCTGCGGTACTGTTTATTTAACAAAATCTAGACGCATGGTGTGAAAATCTTACCGTTTCTGAAGGAATTAAGACGCTAACTAGCAGCCAGGTGCTGCTAATCAAATGCACTTGATTAACTGATCATGAGCGAGTGTGAGGACCTCTAAAAAAAGCAGAGGTTTTAGCAGTTTGTTGTTCTGGAGCCTTCAGGTGTTTCTTAACACAAAGCCAAGGAGGAGAGGTATCAGTAATGATCTTAGAGAAGCAATTGTAGCTGTCCATCAACCTGGGGAGGGTTATAGAGCCATTTCCAAACAATCTGAAGCCCGTCATTCGTAAGCGAGAAAGATTATCCACAGTAGAAAACATTCAGTTCTCAATCTTCCCACAAGTAGACGTCCCTGCGAATTTAGCACAAGGATCAAGGAGCTGCAGTGACCCAGACCTCAGGCTGAGATGCCAAGGTGAGAGCTGGACATAAACTGTCCCGGGTCATGAGAGGCTGCCATGAGAAAGTCACAAAATGATTATTTCAAGTTATTGCTGCTAAAGGTGGTTTTTTTACAAGCTATTAAATCTGCGTTTAGTTTTTCACACACTTTGGTGCAGTTTTCGTTAAAGAAATAATGACACAGTGGAATCTGTCACGTTCTGCAGTTCATCTCTGGAAGTATTTACCTAATTTTAAGACCTGCTAAACACCAGATTAGTTTTATTATGTCCTGATATATAAAACCCTACAAATCACTGCATGGTAACACTTTATTTTCAACAGTTAAAAACTAAACATTACAAGTAAATGCAATCCTGACATTACAGCTACAAACGACTCATCAACGACAGACTGTTCATCTACTTTATTACAACCTTATTTAGACAACATATATTTTAAGTGCGCTGAAATATTGAAAATACAGTTTCTATATAGCGGTTTTACTCTGAGACACCATGAAGGAGGACATGCAGATAGTTGGTGTGACACAGGAGGATGCTAGGGTGAGATTAGAGGCAGATGATCCACTGTGGTGACCCCTAAAGAGATTATATATAGTTGGTAGGACTGTTCTGGGAACAAAACAGCAGAGAGGCCCTAAGGCACAAAACACAGCCGGTTTTAGATACAGCAGGAAGTCAGGTGGAGATGGGTTGCAAAGCGGCTTGCAGTTGTACAGCAGCTGGCTGTGGAAGGGTATCAGCTGAGCCATCAGGACTGAGATCAGCTTATCTGCTGGGCGGGCTATTCCTCATTCAGCTAAATATAAGACAACATATTTTCATTCAGACTGATTCACTGGAAGTGTGTTTTTTTTTATTGTGTGTGTGTTGGTGGTGGTGGGGTTGTTTGACCCTGAGCCTCATTTGGGAGACAAACGATTTGTGTTTGAATCTGAAGTCAGTGTTAATATGTGTTCGCTGTCCTTGGCCCTATTTTGTGCAGGCTGCTGCAGACACGATAATCTAGAAAATCATAATTTGGGTTCCTTTGGGATTTGAAATAGTTTAGTGCGGTTCCATCTGCAGCTACTTAACACGTAGGTCTAGTCCACGAGGCTAGACCTGCACAGACGGGGTTGAACATATGCAGAACCTTTCTTCTCCTGTTGTTTTATTATTTCAGTACTTTAATCAGCTGTGTTTATGCTTATTTAATTTGATTATGTTTTTTTTCCATCGGATTTTCTGAAAGCATGGAAGCAATCACATCACCCATGAGATTTTCAGGGAGTGAACTTGTGTGTCCGATTAGCCAGCTTCAACAACTCATTCCAAAGGCTAATTTAATTTAATTAACAGTCATTTATTTCGTTATGGCAGAACAGAATACTTTTCCATCTGTGGGAAGTGCAAGAGAAGGAGCACTCTAAATTAGGAAGTCAGTTTTCAGCAGATAAAAGAAAAACCTATCCCAATAAAAATAGGTTGCAGCTAGAATAAGCCCGCCTCAATGCTGCCTTTATATAGAAATGTGATTTCAGTCAAGACACTCCATCGTAATTGAATCTCCCTTTTTAAAGCAATTCGCAGCTTTGCATTGGCTGTATTGACAGTTCTAAATATGCATGCATCTGCGGTTACTCGCCTTGTTGCGACATTCTCGAATTCATCATCCCATGTGGAAAATTGTCCCACCTCTTCTACTGATAGCATTGACAGATACGGCGCATTCTTTTCACTAAATGATGGCGTAAGAGAACAGTTGTGCACAGTGATATTCGACGTGAATGCCTGCTTACTTCAAAGTGATGTCAAATCCACTGCAGCGGTCCTGTCAGCTAGTTACTTTCCTCGCTGTGTCTTTGCATTAATTTACATCGTCTCACTCGAGCTATCCTAGTAATGAAGAACAAAACTAGACGCCCGACATTATTAATTCAGAAACTCCCAACAAAAGTCAAATGCAAATGCAGTGCAATACAAAAAAGAATAGAGCATTTTTACCGGGTCAGTGGAAGACGACAACCAAGAAAGAGCACTTCAAGTTATTTGTTTCTTTCACTTGTCAGTTAATCAGCGGGTCAGTGGTTTTCTGAACTGCAGATTTTCACTTCATTACTATGATTGCCCTAAGAGAGAGTCTGAAGGGCTCGCAGTGTTTTCACTGGCTGACGCACACAGACACACACACACACTTTCCAGAATCTCCAATACCCCTTTGGGCCTCTCACTGTCTGCACGGGCAATCGACCTCGTCCAACCAATTAAAGACAGCGCTTAGTTCCTGATCGATGGCTGAGGTTGGTGTGGGGCAGGATGAGGACAGATGTGGGTGGGTATGTGAATGGGGGAGGGGGTAATTGGGGAGATCCGCTCCATGGCCTAATAAGTTTTTATTTGGTGTCACTATGTAAAGCTTTTCACCCTAAAATCTCATTTAATGTACCAAATGCTTCACCTGCTCTCTCTGGAGGAATTATCTTAAACTAGTGAAACTGTGATTGTTTCACTACTTATACACTCATTGAGTCAACGTGCAATAGGATCTCTTACTATAACGATTGCAGCATATGCATGTTTATGCATGTATGTAACCCATGTCCTCTTCCTCGAAACATCATCACACATACATAATTAACTCTCTGATGTCTAAGTCATCGAGCGCTAACTCTAATCCTACCTCGCACATTGGGGTAGCAGCACCAACCATATCAAACCGTATCAAAGTAAAAATATCAAAGTGATCTAATATGAAACACTAAATGCAATTCAGATCATTTTTGCTTTTTATGTAGCATTAGCATGGCTATTTTGTTGGCTTCGATCTGTTTTTGTGGTGCAGGAATTACATGCATCGAGCTGACAGTCTTAATAAAAAACTGGTAAAGACGTCTGCGCTTTGACACAAGCTGAAACAGGCACTATTAGGTCATCTTAACTCAGTCATGTGATTTGGACGTGCTGGCCTGTCGGTTGACTCCAGAGGGTGTACATCTACATGTTATTTAAAAAAAATATTCACTATACATTTATTATAAATTCCAGTTCTTTCGATTTACTTGTGCATAGAGTGCAGCAAAAAGAATCACCTGATTTCAAAAGGCTGTTTTGTGAAACACACAAATCTCGTGTTTCTAACATCTTCTAACGTGCTGCGAATGTAAGCATTTTGAAATTCATCATCCCTCCTGTGAATGTGAGTTCGCGTTCTCCATTTGCTTTTGTTCCACGTGTAATGTGTAACGTAAGTAGAATTTACTTACTCAACTGAATTTTGCTAAGCTCACTGCTAAATATGAAATGAAGAACTTCATAATGCACTGCAGGCCTGACAAATTCCACTTGTACGACGGGTTGTTGCCAGTGGTTTATTGTGATGTCTAGGTTAAGTCGTCACGAGATGTCTGAGTCAGCGAACCCTGCAGACAGGAACACACTGCAAGGCTTTAATGAGTAAGAGTGGCCTGGTAATTTAGTTTTATTTTTGCACTCACTAGCAGAGGAATGCAAGTACAAGGTAAGGAATTAAATCACGGTGTCGGGTGTTGCGACTCAGTTTATGCATGGAAAAACCTGGTAGATGGTCTGTATAATGATGTGTAGGAGGGATTTATAAGGTTGAGAACACATCAGAAGTTCCAAACATTTCAAACTCAGAGTTGCTACCTTTTGCATCAGTTTTTTTCTCCGCTCACTGAAATTTAAGGAAACATTAAACTCAAAAATGCTCTCCAAGACAGATAGCCACCGTTTGAAAAATAAATGAAAAACATTCCCTGCTATCTCCACTAAGTCCTTCCTCCATCAGCAGCTGGTGAAAGTGGAAGGGTGTTAAGTAAAGAGACGCTGATATGTTTTTCTCCCCTTCAGATATCACATCACCCACACAGCCAATATCACAGTCAGTCCACACACTGAGTTCAGTCACAGGGCAGGGAGAGAAAGCAGAGAGGACGGAGGGAGGATGAAATGACGAAGAGAAAGGGAAAAAATGTGCCACTGTGGCGTGTCCCAGGAACTCGGAGCAACAGGACACATGCCCTGAGCTCGCAGTGCAGCGTGTTTCATCCCCGACCCGCGGCTTTCCAATCTCTACCCTTTATGTTATGTTGTAAATACATGCAAAAAATAAATAAAGAGATAACACACTAACGCTGCCAGCAGAGTTCACGCATAAATAAGAGATGGGTGGTAGAGGAATGAAATGCAGGAAGAGGAAGGAGAGAAATTGTCTTGGAACGATGGAAGCGTTGGAATAGAGCTACAGACGACGGCAGTAAATGGATGCAGCGTTAATAATCAGTAAAAAGCACGATTCTAGGAAACAGGTGAAGTGACATCAGATGCAATGTCAACACAACAATCCAGACAGCTCGGAAACCTATTTATCAGTCCCCAAAGGATTGCGCTATTTCTGAATTTGTCACAGAATTAGGGATACATCGGGGAATGCGGCCTCCTCTGTGGCAAATGGAACGAGCTGCTTAATAAAGTCATAAATTGAACTGGCAAATTGTCCCCAGCACCGCGGTAGCCAGACTCTAGCATTTGCGTCCTTCTCACCTTCCTGCTCTTAAAGCACATCTCAGACACGCACGATTTTTTTCTCATGTTTCTGCAGCGATGACTTGGTCCCTCCCACGCAGTATTAAGTGCACATTAACACAGCAGAACAGGCTGTAATTGCAGTTAAGTAAATCTGTTATTTATTTATTTATTTAGTTATTTATGAAGGTCTGTTTCTGAAGAATTGACATTTCAACTCACTTTAACTCATGGACAGAGAGTCAGTTTGGTAATCTCATTGGTAATAGTCATGTGTATAAATTAATGGGTGCCGATATGTGTGTTTTCTTTTTTGGGTTTATTTATTTATTAATTTTTTTATAATTTCTTCAAGGAACCGTTCTGAGATGTGGTTATTAAGGAGTTATGTTGATGATCTCTACTCGAGCCAGACTCGTGCTGCGCTTGGCTGTCTGTCTTTTGACATCATCACACAACACCTGCTCTTCATAAGGTAATAAAGCACGTGCGTCTGGCTCGCACTATTTCTTCTCCTCATTTCCTCATTCGGACTTACTTCTGTCGCCTTTTTTATTTTTGCTTTTGCCTTCTTCATCATGTTTTTTCCTCCGATGTCTGAAAATTTTGGTATCAATCTGATGCTTTTGGTATTGTGGATACCGATACCATACCGTTACTTATAAGGGAGAGCAGTGTTTTATGATTTGTGAGATGAATTGTGAACACATTTTGATAAACACTAAATCATTATGATTTTTATTTTGGATCAACTTCGGTTGCCTGTTTAGATCAGGGGTGGGGAACTCCAGGCCTCGAGGGCAGGTGTTCTGCAGGTTTTAGATGTCAGCCTGGGTCAACACACCTGAGTCAGAGGATTAATGCATTACCAGGCCTCTGGAGAACTTCATGAGATGTTGAGGGGGTAATTTAGCCAATTAAATCAGCTGTGTTGGATTAAGGACACATCTAAAACCTGCAGGACACCGGCCCTTGAGTTCCCCCCTGGTTTAGGCAGTCAGTACAAAAAGGTTCAGACATTTTTGTTGGGTTTCATTTCCATAACAATATTTATTTAACACAATTGAGTGGGCTACGTACTAAACTTAGCGCATAGAAATAAAGTATCTGTCCTATCATGTTACTATAGTATCGATCCGAATCAATACCAGCGTTGGTATCGATACTATCAGTGTAAGTTTTGTGTGTGTGTGGCGTACTAACGCATGATGAATGTGAGGCTGGCCACAGTCCCCCGTCCCTCCTCTCTGACCTCCCGGTGGCCTCTCTTCTGCTTTCTCTCCCCCTGTCATCCTCAGCCTTTCTACTCTTTTGTTTCTTCACCTCATAAACTGCTTTCGAGCATCGACTACTCGCTGCGGTCTTTGCACGTGCATCCATGCACAGCACGCAGGCAAATACAGTCATGCGCACACACCTCTCTGTCTTTATTTAATCATTGGCTCTGTTACAGAGGATATTTTCCCAGACAATGCCTGTGAAGGCGGTGAGCCAGGCAGGCCGAATGAGAGGGGGAGATCTCTCTATCCCTCATCACATGGAAGCCTCGGTACTGGCACTCCCACTGACTGAGATGAATGAATTTAATATATCTCCCTTTTGAAGCGCAGATGACCTCCCGATACGGCTCTCTGTCTCTCTATCGCAGGAGGAGTTTTCTTTTTTTCTTTGCGCCGCCTGTGAAATCAGGAAATGCACAGGAAGGCATGTGAAGGGATTTTGACAGAGACTAATTTGTTTTGTGGCATGACGTGACTCGTGTATATCTTTGTCCGCACAGAAACAGACACATTTTTTGCCACAACTTTTTTATCATTGCTAGATAATGCTTATCATGGGTCTTTATGTTTGCGGGGAACCTCAGCTGTTTATAGTGGAAGCAACAAGCTGAGCTTATGAGGAATATTGTGTTAAAGTCAGCTCTGTCAGGACCACTCGAGTCAAAATATTATTCTTAGTCCGTCTGCAATAATTTATTTGTCTTTTGGGGCACATATGCAAAAACCCAAAATGCAGGGAGAGCAGTATTAACCCTCTCAGGTAACGGGGAGCTAGAGGTGGGTTGCAGAGCAGCTAAATCAGCATCGGTAACACATCCCATTTGACATTTGCCATTTAGATATTTAATAGGGTGTCAGATGAGCCGTCAGATGGAGTGTGCTGGCTTTGAGATCATCTGATTTGCTGGGTTTGCTGGCTGAGCTCGACCTTCTACGCTGGGCTCGATTTAAACTGCTGCTGCAGCTCATGATTCGATCATCTAATGCGATACACAAATGAACCCATTTAGGTGTTCAGAAATATATACTCTTATCTTCTAAATCTTGAGGGAAAAGTATTATTTTAACCTCTGCTCAGGGTTAAGTAGCAGCTATGATTCTCTGTGGTGAGGCGAAAACATGGCAGGAAAAAACACTTAGTGCAGCTTTAATCCTGCATCTCTGATTCCCCTGAAGCTCTGTCAACATTTCTCTTTTCTTCGCCGAACTGCATAGTGTCTCGTCTTTGTGCTAGAGCCTGTGCAAGCACACCGCTGTGTTTGTCAGTCTATTCTGCTGATGTGCTTCCATACCAAAGTAAGCCACAGTGACCCCTCTCTTATTTCCATCCTTATTGGATCTAGTGCTCTCCTGAGACGGCACAGACGTTGATGCCTCCGGTCATTTTTCTGTCCCTTATAACAGACTGTCCCAGGGTGCTATGTAAGTCCTACTTAATTAGGCCTTAAATTGGATGGATTTATGCTTATCCAGACTCTAAAATGTCTTTTATTGAGTATTTATCCCATGAGGTTAGGACCACACCGATCAAATTACACTGATTCAGAGTTAGCTGCATAGCTAACTAACTCTCCTATGCACTGTCTGTGTTGCATGCATGGGTAAATTAATGTTGCACACACATACAGTGTTACGCATACATATTAGTCTGTCATATGGTAGACATTGGAAATGTGTTTTTGATTCCCAAGCATCAGCAAGAGCCTTGACATCCCAATAGAGACCCCTAGAGGCCGGGCTTCTCTCTGCAGCCAACCACACACAAGTGCCTGAGAGTAAATTAGTATATTTTGCTGAGTTATATTCCATGTTTCATGCAATGAATGTGTTTGCAAAATTTGTCCTGAATATGGAGGAGTGGATTTGTAGCTGGCAGAATTTTAATGCTTGCTTTGAGTAACGAGCGTTGAACTCAGTTGCATTGAGTGTCATAGTGAGAGACGGGGATCCCATCGGTCAAACTGTATGTAATTTATTGACATGCTTTAATTTAATATGAGAAAAAAACACGTGGGTCAAGTTAATGCCCATGATGCCTTCGAAAAGCCTAAAGCATACCTTAATGACACAAATACAGCTGTATGAGCATTAATAAAATGTATCCTTATGTAAATACACAACACTGTATCTTTAGTTCTGTTCTTACGACCCCCCCACTACGATGAAATGTAGTTTTAGACCGTCGTCACTTGGAGATTTGGCTTGTAGAAAGAGCTTTTTTTTATTTTTCCTGTGAAAGCTGTTCCCCATCTAGGCTCAATATCACTGTGTGTGCTTTCAAAATGGCAACACAAAGTAAAGTACACGAGACTGTCTCGTGGCAAATGAATACACGAGCCTCTATTTACTCTCAGCAAAGAAGAATTCATTCCACCACCTTTACTTTCAGCATCCGCTTTCTTTTCTTTCTCTCTGTTTTTTTGCAGCATTGCTGTGTTGTCTAGCTTAAAGGCACCGTGGAGCTGCGCCCTTCTATTGAGTTTGCTGTGTGCACGAGGTGCATGTCACTGTGCACTCCACAGCTACAACTACTCGGCCCTAAATTCTTTGTGAGAACCTAAATTGACAGGCAGGCTGAGATTGAATTTGCGACCGCGTGGCCTTCTCTTACACGTTGGCTCTAAACTCTAGTTTTTAATCTCAAAATGACGGTGAAAATGTCAGCACAAGCACACCGTCTTTACATTCAGTTCTTTTTAGCCAGCGCCTCTTCCCGCGCACACTAATTTTCTCTGAGCATATCATCATTAAAATTTGTCTGAAGGATCATCTGTCATTTAAATTATAATCAACCTGGTAAATAAATGATTCATCATAATGTTTTAATGGCATAGTTTAAGAGTCTCGACCTCCTCCGGTAAATGAGTTTGATGAGGCTGACGCGGGGACGCGGTTTAAAAAAATCATAATCCTATGTTCCTTGAATTTAAATTAGCTGTAACACACAGTCTGCATTTCTTTGTGTACAAGCAGAACTGTGCATTATTGTGCTCGTGTACATATGTGTGTGTGTGTGAATGAGAGGGTTGTCTTTATGCGCACACACACAGGGCACCAGAGTGCTGTTAATTTCCGCCTGAGCATGGGAGCGGCCACTAAAAGTATCATTGAAGTGATGAATGCGCCGCTCCGAATGGGCATTAGTGTTTAATCGGAGTCATCTGAGAAATAGCACCACATCAACTTCAAACGACTTCCTTTCATCTGCAGTTAGAGACGCAGAGTCACAGATGTGGACCCTCCCCCCCCTTCTTGTTTCTTTTGCCCTGCAATTCTTCAGCGTGATTGAAATGAATGCGAGACATCCTTCACACTTTGCTGTTAAATATACTGCAAGTGCAGCCACAGAATCGAGTCCACTGGCCCGGTGAAGTGAATGACACTGATTATCTTGTTACGATGGCACGTGGCGAGAGATTAGATGTACTATGAAGCCATTGAACACCCAGAAAATAAGCCCAAGGTTGTGAGTGACGCTGATATGAGCTGTTGAGATGTGGTTTATATTGCTTCTTTTTATTGTGTTTGTTCTGCGATCCTCGAGGTTACTCGCACTTGGACTTGAGTAGAAGGCTCCACCCCTCATCAGGAACTAATCATTTCAAATATACCGCTGGACTCCCATCACAAGAAACCCAATCAAAGGCGATAAAATAAAACAGCCAGAGGTCTGTGGTCACTCCTCGCATTGTAGGTGGATAATGGGAAAGATTACAGTGACAACGATGAGGTTGGTGACCATGACAACAATCGTGGTCTCAACAGAGTAAATGGAGGATGAAACCACAGACTGGAGCGGGGGGGATTGCAGTGACCATAGCAGGCTGGAAGTCAGAAAAGGAGGTGATAACAATGTATGAACCAGGCTGTGAAAAGACAAAAACATTAGCTTTTCTGTCTTTTCCTGGTACCTTCCCTTGACAATGATGGAAACAGTGTGTAGGTCAGAAGAAAGATGTGAAGGGGGGATAAGGAGCTAAATAAGGCTCTAAAGAAGAATCTTAATAAGGCTCTAAAGAAACCTTAGAGAGTCAAGCTTTATCCAAATAACGGGACAGTTAATCACATTTTCTGCTTTTTAAAAATGTATTTATTTGTTTTTTGCAGGCTAAACTACAGCTTAGTGGTCACACAAATAAAATGAAATGGTACTGTTACGTAAGGCCCAAAATGGCCTCCGTACAAGAAAGTAGTAGCTCTAATATTGACCAGTAACGAACCACCACACGCACACTGTAATGGGTTACACAAGATTTATTTGTTCTTTCTCCAGGTAAAACTACTGGCTGAAGACACAACTCTGGCCAGGAATCCAAGGCCCAAAGCCACCGCGGTCAGGGTTGTTAGCCTGGTTACAAACAGGGGAAAGGTGGTCACTTGGAAGAACAAGCAGCCAAAACGTATCAATCCTGCATCTTCCTCAAAAAGGTTTGCCACCCACCTTTTCAGGCCTGACTTCGTTCGAGGCTGGGTCTCCACATCACATCCTGGGAGCTGGAACTTCCCCAAAACTGGTCCAGTTTCCTTGTCAGGGGCACAGAGAGTCTCCAGTCCAGTGTTTGTTTTCCTGCCTTCCAGCACATCCACTCACATCCCAATAAGAATGAGTCCTCCCTCCAACATCCTCAGTTTATTTTAAAAGCAAAACCAGGCCAGGTTAAAAATCTTCTCCATTAAAATGTGCACACTTCATCCTGGATCTTCGAGGCTTCCCTGCTTCACCAGTGTCCTACTAAAAAAAACAACGACAACCCCTACTTCCTGTTTCCTCTCCCCTTTATAGAGAAGGGCTCCAATCCTCCCCAATCAGCTGCTCCCTGTATTCAACTCCAAATAGCTGGCAGCTGGACTAGAGTAGAATCTCCACTCCCACATGGGTGTGGCCCACACCTCACATCAAACACAAAAAAAACACCAAAGCATGCAATTAATACAAAACAAAATCTAAAGAAATGCCAACCCAAAAGCTTAGTGGGGGATTCTCTCCATCCTTTTCCACCATGCTATACTCTGTAACAGTACCGTTAAGAAATTATGCTTGCCCTGCTGGCCACTAACTTCCTCTCCACACTGAAAAGATTGATAATGCAGCACTAACTATGTGTACATAGTAATCTCACTTTGATTATTTGAACATTGTCGTTATTCATAACGTTAAACTTCTAAACTTTATGTCAAGCTGACTGTTCAGAACACACCTGTATGTTAACAAGTTCTGGAAAAGCTAGATGGTTATGTTAAGCATTTTTTTCAGAGAGTGTGTTGCTGTGAATTTTGGGATAACATTACTTCCCTCCAGATTAGATGGTTCGGTGTATCTTTTGGAAAAGGAGGTAAGAAAGGAGGTGTTGAAGCACCTTTTCACAGTGTTTAAATCTTTTTATGGCCACCACTCAGATACTTCCTTCACCCATTTAAGCCACAGTCACACAGGCCTGTCAGTAGCTATCGCCTGGCAACCACCGTTGCTTGGTAAAAATGTTTATTCCCTGACCGGTAAGCAAATGGTTGCTGGAAGGTGCCCGCTGTCGCTAGGTGAAATTTGTTACAAAGTGGTAAATGGTGCTACACTTTTTACAAGTCAACTCGTCTCTTTCCATGTAAGCCATGGTTGACTGTGGCAATGAAAGTAATCAGTGCTGCACCCTCTGTGTGGCCGATTTCCCCAACTGACAGCCAGCAACCTCCAGCAACAATTTGCCTACCATTTAGGGAATACAATTGGGCTGGAGACGTCCCATGTGACTGAAGACTTAGCAAAATTCTTTAAAAGCAAGATGTGGACACAAATCGTTACTCGGAACCAAGATTGTTCAAGAATTTCATTAAACAGTTGAAAATGAAATGTTTTTAACTACCTGACATGGAAAAGCCACACCAAAATAGGGTGTACATAGGGTACCACCATGTTCAGCTATAGGCTGAGCTAAACACATTTTGTTAATTTGCCCTCGCTAATCCTACTCATCTGTTTTTATTTAGATGAATTTTGATTCTACTTTGTTTCACCCTGGATTCACCAAAGTCCGTCTCTCCCTCTTTCAGCCTCCCATTTCCACTGTGAGCAGCAACTATAAACTTTTGTGTCTTCAGGATTACCTTTCCATCACGGGATGAATGAAGTGTGAAAAGCAATCTGAGAATCGCCAGGCCACTTCTGCGGATGCAATTATGCCAATGGCAGATCATTTTCTGACCTTTATCCTCCAGCCAGTGTTGATGGCAGTTTGCCACTGTGACAGACTGCTTTTTGTTTTCATGTATTTTACAGTTGTGTGACAGCTGAAAACCTGGCTCTTAAAGGCTGAGGTGCTCATCCGTTTGAAAGACAGCCTGACTTTTTGTGCTGCTCTTTTTCTTTCGCTCTCTATTTACTTATGTTGTGTATGTCCCTGTCAGTGTAACATTCTCATTATTTCTTTACTGCCACTTCTGTCTCCTTCCCTCTCTCTCTTCCTCTGTATTTTTTGTCCCATTTCTCTCTTTCTGTCTCCGTATTACGTGTATTTCTATCAGGTATTTTCCAAAGTCTGTGTCCAGGACCAAACCAGTGTTTTTGTTCTGGCTGATGCCTTCATTCAAAGGTTCACGGTCCTGCTTCAGGTAAATTGCTCCTTCTGACAAACAACCACGAGCACAGATACAGACACACACCTTTGAACGTAGTGTTGTAGTCCAGTTTCTCAATTCTGCAGGTTTGTGCTTTTCCATCCATTTCATCTTGTTGTCAAGCTGGTTTTGTCACGTGTTGTATTTTTGCATTTGCACATAGTCCTGTTTACCTGTGCTCATATGTTTTTGCTATTTTGCAAACTGGTGAGCTGTCATCTCTCATGGAATACATAGTCTGTCTCATTTGTGAAGATTTCCTGCATTATTTTTTTTTAAATTCCTGTTTCCCTTTTCCCCCTCAATTAAAATCAAAATACAAAATACATTTCTCCTAAAAAAATTATTGATTCGATTGCAGTTCTGTGACATAAGTACATTTCACACTGATTTCCAAATTGACTTGTCTATGAACTCCCCATTCTACTTGTATAATTTACACTCTTATCACTGCTACTGTTGACCAAGTATCTCTCTGCACTTTGGCTGCAGATCTCCTTTGATGTTGATTTCACCCTTTAGAAAAGGGGATGTGACGTTGAATATGTTTATCTTCAGACTTTCTCACATTACATACATACATACATCATACATACATAACAAATACTTACTTTTTTGCAGTGTTTTTGTTTTCAATTAAATTTTATTTACAGTATATACAGCCACATCACAACAGTCACCTCAAGGTGCTTTATATTGTAATGTAAAGACCCTACAAAAATACAAAGATAACCCAAACAATCGAACGACCCACTATGAGCAATACTTGGTGACGGTGGGAAGGAAAAACTCCCTTTTAACCGGAAGAAATCAGGCTCAAGGAGGGGCACCCATGTGATGCAATTTGTAGTAAGTGCTGTGAAAGAGAGCCAGTATGGAAGCCCGTTTCCGCCACAAAAAAAAAGCATCCATTACTCAAAATTTCGAGTTATTAACTCAAAATTTCGACTTATTAATTTGAAATTTTGAGAAAAGTAACTCGAAATTTCAAGTTAGCTCTGCCAATCAGTAATCTACGAGGAATGCGCACTCAAAACCGGATCGAAACAAATTGGCGTTTTCGTGAGTACGTTTGCTGATAGTGACGCCATTCAGCTAATAACACAAGGATTTCATCATTTCTGAAGCTACGCTGAAAATAATCAGCAATTTGTGCATTCGTGACTGGCTGTAATACTGGTAGCTTAGCTGTAGCATTTGTAGCTCAGGGCTTCAGCTTCTGGGTAACAAGGAAATTACTTTATTCATGTATAGGGTGAGCCATTTATATGGATACACCATAATAACATGGGCATGGTTGGTGATATTAAAGTCCTGTTTGTGGCACATTAGTATATGTGAGGGGGCAAACTCCTCAAGATGTGTGGTGACCATGGTGGCCATTTAGAAGTCGGCCATCTTGGATACAACTTTTGTTTTTTTTTCAATAGGAAGAGGGCCATGTGACACATCAAACTTATTGGTAATGTCACAAGAAAAACAATGGTGTGCTTGGTTTCAACGTAACTTTATTCTTTCATGAGTTATTTACAAGTTTCTGACCACTTATAAAATGTGTTCAATGTGCTGCCCATTGTGTTGGATTGTCAATGCAACCCTCTTCTCCCACTCTTCACACACTGATAGCAACACCGCAGGAGAAATGCCAGCACAGGCATCCAGTATCCGTAGTTTCAGGTGCTGCACATCTCGTATCTTTACACCATAGACAATTGCCTTCAGATGACCCCAAAGATAAAAGTCTAAAGGGGGTCAGATCGGGAGACCATGGGGGCCATTCAACTGGCCCACGACGACCAATCCACTTTCCAGGAAACTGTTCATCTAGGAATGCTCGGACCGGGCACCCATAATGTGGTGGTGCACCATCTTGCTGGGAAAACTCAGGGAACGTGCCAGCTTCAGTGCATAAAGAGGGAAACACATCATCGTGTAGCAATTGCAAATATCCAGTGGCCTTGAGGTTTCCATTGATGAAGAATGGACCCACTATCGTTGTACCCCACATACCACACCAAACCATCACTTTTGTTGTTCCAACAGTCTTGGAGGGATCCATCCAATGTGGGTTAGTGTCAGACTAATAGCGGTGGTTTTGTTTGTTAACTTCACCATTCACATAAAAGTTTGCCTCATCACTGAACAAAATCTTCTGCGTGAACTGAGGGTCCTGTTCCAATTTTTGTTTTGCCCATTCTGCAAATTCTGTGCGCCGATCTGGGTCATCCTCGTTGAGATGCTGCAGTAGCTGGAGTTTGTAAGGGTGCCATTTGTGAGTAGCTAATATCCGCCGAAGGGATGTTCGACTGATGCCACTCTCCAGTACGCTGTGGGCTCTTGCTGAATGAAGCTAGGACAGCCACTGATGTTTCTTCATTAGTGACAGTTTTCTTGCGTCCAAATTTTGGCAAATCCAACACTGAACCAGTTTCACGAAACTCAGCGAGCAGTTTGCTGACTGTAGCATGGGAGATGGGTGGTCTCGTAGGGTGTCTTGCATTGTAATGTGCTGCAATGACCCGGTTACTGCGTTCACCAGATATCAACACAATTTCGATCCGCTCCTCACGTGTTAACCTCTTCGACATGTCAATGGCTGTGAACAAAGAGAAACTTGTAAATAACTCATGAAAGAATAAAGTTACGTTGAAACCAAGCACACCATTGTTTTTCTTGTGACATTACCAATAAGTTTGATGTGTCACATGGTCCTCTTCCTATTGAAAAAACAAAAGTTGTATCCAAGATGGCCGACTTCTAAGTGACCACCATGGTCACCACCCATCTTGAGGAGTTTGCCCCCTCACATATACTAATGTACCACAAACAGGACTTTAATATCACCAACCATTCCCATTTTATTACGGTGTATCCATATAAATGGCCCACCCTGTAGATTTCTGATTGGTAGCGCTAACTGGAAATTTCAAAATTTCAAGTTATGGATACTTTTGTTTTGTTTTTTAAGTGGCGGAAACTCACTTCCATAAGCCAGTGATTAATGGCAATTTTATAATAATTTTTTCTCCATCTAATTCCACCCTGCTTTTTCTCCCTCCTGCTTCTTCTCTGGCCCACCGGTCGCTATTTTCCATGTAGAGCAGTGTTGCTACTTTACATCTCATTCATACTTGTCTTTACCTTAACCTGCTTCTCCATAACAGCTTTGCTATGTGGGATATAATTTGCTATGACCATAGCAGCTTGGCCAATAGAAACAGGGTTAGCACAGGGCCCTGCCTGCATCTCTTGGTGAGTCCCAGAGGCCAAAGCTCACTCTGTGCCAGCTGGAGGTGCAGAGCTACTTCCACCCTTGTCTACAGATTCTGCAGCTCGCTGGCACAGGAATCCTGGACGTCAAAATGCCACCTGGTGCAATAATTACAACAGGTAGTGCTGTTTATCCTGAAAGGGCAATGACATTTTTTTCCTGTTTTCTATTCCTTTGTCGTATCCTCACATATGGGTAGCCTCTTCGGCCTTGTAAGTGTCAGCATGATTATTACACTGGTCGAAGGTGGAACCTTCTTAGACCAAAGCAGTGGTGTTGCGTGTTATTGAATTTCAATAAAGACATTTACCACATTGAGTAATGACATTTACAACAATCTACAAGGAGCAGCATTTGCACCAACATGTGTCAGCTACTTTATTTCCCTGGCGCTGCAAAAAATTATTTTAGAGACTTAAAAAGTGAGGCTATTGTATTTGATGACACAGAAGCTGCTGTTTTAAGATTCTCTTATCTGTACAGAATCTTTTCCTTTTTTTAAAAAGTTTAGAACTGCGTCAGCAAACTCCTTCACAATGAGTCTCTTGAGTCTCATAGAAAATGTCTTACCAATAATGTTGTTACGAAGGACTTGATGACAATAAAAACGCGCAAGCGAAGTCATACACACATTCCCATCCACCCTTAATCATCCTACTGAAGCTGCAGTATGCTCACTGTGTTAGGTACAATGTAACACACGGCCATCTTTCTAATTAGTGTCAATCTGGTGTTGCAATCTTGTAGCCATGTCTAGAATGCACTACAACTGACACAATTAAAGCTGGGTCAATTGATTATTACCATCTTCTTGCCTGGTAATAACATGAGAACTCTAATTATATAGAGTTTGTTTTTCTCCTTTGACCTCAGAGATTCAGTACCTCCAATCAAGAGATGTAGTCTTATGTTGAACCCAAAGAGTTATAAAAGGTGGCCGTTTCCACTGTGGTGTCACCCATTTTTTTGGCTGCAGCCATGTTGGCTTTTTTGAGCCAAGGATGGAGGGCTAAGTTCAATTCAAATCCATTTTATTTATATAGTGCAAAAACACAATAGCAGTCACCCCTATATCAAGATTCTTTATATTGTGAGGTAAGGAGATACATTATTACAGAGAAAACTCCAACTATCAGACAACCCTCATAGAGAAAGCACTTTGGCGACAGTGGGAAGGAAAAACTCCAGAAGCAGGTTCAGGAAGGAGCAGCCATATGCCACAGCTGGATGGGAGAGAGGCAGGACAAAAAACATACTTTGGATGAGAGCCAGAGATTAATAATAGCTAATGATTAAATACAGAGGTGTATAAAAACATGGAGAGTGAAAAAGGTGAATGAAGAAGAAACACTCACGGGAAGCACCCAACATCCTAGGCCTATTGCAACTAATGGAGGATTCAGTGTCACCTGATCCAGCCCTAACCATGTACTTTATTAAAAAGGAACGTTTTAAGCCTGTCTCCCTAATCCAAGCTGGGACATCTACCTCCCATTCTACTTTTAAATGTCCCTGGAACACAAGTAAGCTGAGCGCACTATTGGGGTGATAAGGTTCGATGATGTCTTTAGGATAAGATGGGGCATGATTATTCAAGACATTTTATATGAGAAGAAGGATTTTAAATTGAATTCTGGATTTAACAGGGAGCCAGTCAAGAGAAACCAATATAGGAGAAATATGCCCTCTCTTTCTAGGCCCTGTCAGCAGTCTCTAGCATTTTGGTTCAACTGAAGGCTTTTCAGGGAGGTTTTTTTTTAAGGACAACTTGATCATAATGAATTACAGTAGTACAGCCTAGAAGTAATAAATGTATGAACTAGTTTTTCACCATCACTCTGACAACGGGATGTTTCTACTTTTAGAGATACTACAAATGCAAGAAAGCAGTCCTACAAATTTGTCTGATATGAACATTGAAGGACATATGTAAGATTCTGCACAGTGTTACTGGAGGCCAGTGTAATGCCATCCAGAGTAAGTTACTGGTTAGACCCCAAGTCCATGAGATGGGCTCACAGAGTCAAGTTCTTCTCCAGGTTAGATTACTCAATGACTTATCCCAAAATATCCACTCCCTTTCCAACTTGTCGTCTCCATATGTGGTATTGACCTCCAATTCCTATTCCCTTTTCATATTTAATGCATTAACTCCTCTACAAATCCTGAAAATCCAGTAAGTTCTTCTTGATTTTGCTATTTCTTTTTACCCCTGTGTTATTTTACTGCAGTATCGTACTAGACCCGAAGTGGAGAGACTGTTTGAACTTTCATCAAACAATTGATTTGCTGTCATCGGGCTTTTCTCCGCCCACTTAATAATACGTTTAAATTTTGGCCGACAACAAATTCACATATATATATATATATATATTTTTTTTGTTCCCTTTGATTACAACATGACTCACTAAATATAGATTCAATTTAGTTTTCACTTTTTCTAAAACCTTTAGTGTGTGATTTACCCATTTAGTTTGTGTCTGAAGTATCCTCTAAACAATTTCTTTTAGAAAGGGGAGAGCAGAAATTGATATGTTCCCACGTCTTGTTCTATCTGAAGCTATTTTATTTCAATATCTTTCTATAATGCATGAGACCAGCATTCTGTGGTTGTGAGTTGTGATTCCCTGTAGTCATTTCTGAAAGGAAGCAAGCTGCCTATCTCTTTGTAGGAGCAAAGAATTTTGACTCTCACTCTGGGCCCTTGTTTTGCCATATGAATTTGGATACAAAGTGTCCAGAAACTTGTACAATTACTGGAAAATAGCAAATGAGAGAAGGCACCCATGCAGTACATTAATTCAGGTAGTTTCCACCTTTCGTACTAAAAACAGTGGATCCTTCCAAATCTCCTTTTCCAAAGAAACAAGTTTAACATACTTGTCGATGTATATTTGGACAGAGTTATTAGTCAAAGGGCCCCCTGAGTTTTTGGAGTCTAGTTTTTTTTTAATGTATTTAACTTTCCCTCCTGGCTGTTTGCGTTAAATTTTCTTGAATAAGTTATACCCTGATATATTTACTCAGACCTTGCTTAAGAGCAGGTATAAAGATGAATACATTTGTTACAAATGGAAGAATGTCATCTATAATGTGTGCAAATCATTCTGTAAGTATTATTCCAACTAATAAATTATGAATCAAAACCTTTTTGGTCTTTGTGCTGACCCAAAAAAACCATCTAAGAGTGGATAGTCTCGTACCACTAATTTCACTTCCTGGAGTCAGTCCAGCACTAGATAAGCCTGCTTTCTATTGGCCAATTATATTTATAAGAATCTCGGGTTTTTTCCCAAGCAGGTCTAAAGGATCCGACTCTATAGCTGTCTGCTAATATTGTACCCTCTGACCAGCTTTTGAGTGGGTCTTTATTTCTAAGGCATGAGATTCGTCACAAAAGATGCGCAAAATTCACAGATGAACCCATTTGTACCAAAGCACTCATTGTTTTTTTATGGATTTCATGTTTTCAGAGTTTTTGGAATTGGAGCTGCTCTGCTTCCCCTTGAGTAAAATAGACTAAATGATGATCTTTAAAGACTTATTTTTTATTTTTGTCACTGTTTGAGCCTCCTGTGCATTATGAAGGTGTCTTTGTCCCAGGATGTGGGGCAGATCTTATTCAAAGAACTGTTTGACTTAGATTTAAAGGGAAGGCAACAACTCGCTTGATTTGCCTATCTCTTGATATTTTCGACTTGTGTATCTGAGAACTCCTTCATCTTTATGAGTTACTACAGTGGGGCAAAAAAGTATTTAGTCAGCCACCGATGTGCAAGTTCCCCCACTTAAAATGATGACAGAGGTCAGTAATTTGCACCAGAGGTACACTTCAACTGTGAGAGACAGAATGTGAAAAAAAAAATCCATGAATTCACATGGTAGGATTTGTAAAGAATTTATTCGTAAATTAGGGTGGAAAATAAGTATTTGGTCACCTCAAACAAGGAAAATCTCTGGCTCTCACAGACCTGTAACGTTTTCTGTAAGAAGCTTTTCTGTCCCCCACTCGTTACCTGTATGAATGGCACCTGTTTGAACTCATCATCTCTATAAAAGACACCTGTGCACAGCCTCAAACAGTCAGACTCCAAACTCCGCCATGGCCAAGACCAAAGAGCTTTCGAAGGACACCAGGAAAAGTATTGTAGACCTGCACCAGACTGGGAAGAGTGAATCTACAATAGGCAAGCAGCTTGGTGTGAAAAAACCAACTGTGGGAGCAATCATCAGAAAATGGAAGACATACAAGACCACTGATAATCTCCCTCGATCTGGGGCTCCACGCAAGATCTCATCCCGTGGGGTCAAAATGATCATGAGAACGGTGAGCAAAGATCCCAGAACCACACGGGGGGACCTGGTGAATGACCTGCAGAGAGCTGGGACCAAAGTAACAAAGGTCACCATCAGTAACACACTACAACGGCAGGGAATCAAATCCCGCAGTGCCAGACGTGTTCCGCTGCTGAAGCCAGTGCATGTCCAGGCCCATCTGAAGTTTGCCAGAGAGCACATGGATGATACAGCAGAGGATTGGGAGAATGTCATGTGGTCAGATGAAACCAAAGTAGAACTTTTTGGTATAAACTCAACTCGTCGTGTTTGGAGGAAGAAGAATACTGAGTTGCATCCCAAGAACACCATACCTACTGTGAAGCATGGGGGTGGAAACATCATGCTATGGGGCTGTTTTTCTGCCAAGGGGACAGGACGACTGATCCGTGTTAAGGACAGAATGAATGGGGCCATGTATCGTGAGATTTTGAGCCAAAACCTCCTTCCATCAGTGAGAACTTTGAAGATGAAACGAGGCTGGGTCTTCCAACATGACAATGATCCAAAACACACCGCCCGGGCAACAAAGGAGTGGCTCCGTAAGAAGCATTTGAAAGTCCTGGAGTGGCCTAGCCAGTCTCCAGACCTCAACCCCATAGAAAATCTGTGGCGGGAGTTGAAAGTCCGTGTTGCTCGGCGACAGCCCCAAAACATCACTGCTCTCGAGAAGATCTGCATGGAGGAATTGGCCAAAATACCAGCTACTGTGTGTGCAAACCTGGTAAAGACCTATAGTAAACGTTTGACCTCTGTTATTGCCAACAAAGGTTATGTTACAAAGTATTGAGTTGTATTTTTGTTATTGACCAAATACTTATTTTCCACCCTGATTTACGAATAAATTCTTTACAAATCCTACCATGTGAATTCATGGATTTTTTTTTCACATTCTGTCTCTCACAGTTGAAGTGTACCTCTGGTGCAAATTACTGACCTCTGTCATCATTTTAGGTGGGGGAACTTGCACAATCGGTGGCTGACTAAATACTTTTTTGCCCCACTGTAATTAATCCAACGACTCTACATTACTGGAGTCATGTCAGTGTGTCATCAAACCTTGTTTTATGTGCATGCCCTGATCTTTTTATATCAGCTTCAGTTGTTTTTGGAGGCCCTTTGTTGGCTGTCATAGATATGTTGTCTCGGGGTTTTGTTGTTTGTTTGTTTGTTTGTTTTGGGGGGGTTTTTGGAGGGGGGGATTCATATGATGTGATATCACTCTACTACTTTTGAGAGCCCTAAACTAATGATTACAGCACTATGGGTCCATATACTTACTTTTTGGTTTTAAAGTAACATCTACATCTTAAACTAACTCTCACATTTTTGTATCCTTAGTTCTTTAATCTCAGCTGAAACCAGGAGCAGATGTAAGGGCAGAGATTGAATAGCAATACTAAGATGAGTGTCGAGGTTAAGCTACAGGAGCTCAGGTTGTGTCTCAAGATTGTTACCTCTGCCAAGGAGGTTCTGTTTTTACTAGTGTTTCCATGTCATTCTGTCCGTAATCACGATAGCTGGAAAAGTTCTGAATGAATTCTGATAAAACTTTGTGGGCGTGTGAGTGTGGTCATTATCTTCAAGGTCAACTTGATGATTTCCATCCATTCATTCTCTTCTGCCTATCCTTATCAGTGTCACTTCAGCCTATCCCAGATACCACAGAGCGAGTGGTAGGGCACACCCTGGACGGTTAGGGCTAACACAGAGAGACAGACAACCATTAAAAAATCGATGAAAATAGAAATATACAAATAATATCATATGAAATATAATATAAATGTTTAAAATATCCTGTCACATTTCACCTCCAACCTCACATTTACATTTCACATCTGCCTTTCTTTCAAACTGATCCCCAAATGCATCATATTTTCAAAGAAAGTATTGTCAAGAAAAAGAGAATGAGTGGCCTAGATAAAGAAAAAAATACTGTAGTTTACTGTTATATAACAATCTCACGTTATTTAGAAATCAATCCCTATTATCTACTTTCTACTTAATGTCTATATAATCAAGAAAAAACATCTATTGTGCTCCCCTTATCTGGCTTTTATTGCAGTACACACTTCTTAACCTACATTTAAACAGAACAAAGAAAACATAATAAATACATACCATGTACAATACGACTAAAAGTAACTACCACCCAGAGGGTGAGCTACCGTGGTGGAAGTTTGTGCTTTCAGACTGCTTCTTCTTGTTTTAAGAGTCAACTTTGTGATGTAGCTCTGGTACAGGTTTCAAACACAGAGATGCAGCTGCATCCTTCAGTGGGTCACATTCATGTGAACAGAATGAGAGAGTGGCTTTAGCAGGATTTAGCTAAGTTTAAAGCCTCAGTCTTACTAATGCACTTGGTTCAGAGTTGCTGAGGACTGATGTTGAGAGCTGTGAACATGCACCACTTCCAAAATTAGGAGTAAATAATGCTGCCTACTCTGCAATTACTTAAGGTTTGAGGACCATCCTCTCCATTCTGTTTATTCTCCTGAAAAAAAATCTAACTTTGAGACAAGCAGAGTATTAAACATTTGATATGAGAGGATTGCGCCTATAACTGGTATAAAATCCCTGGGCTGCCATCAGTAGAATTTAGATGCCTGGTGTTGCTGGGAGTAATAGAGATAAATGTGCCATGGCTGAAAATCTATCTTGTTTCTTCCCTCAGAGTCAGTGGCTTGCCAAAGCAAAGATAAAATATCTCCTGTTATGCTAGTTCACACACAAATCCAGACAAGGGCGTTTTGTCATCTTTTTCACCATTTTTCAGTTGATAATGAGAAGCTGTGCACAGTTGTCGGGCAGGACAAGACTCAGGCTTTCTTCCCTTTCACAAACACAAAAAAATACCAGTCCGGTCACATAAGATTTGCAAAATCCTTGGTTCCTTTAGTTTCCTGGAATAATTATTTATCTTCTATGGCAGTCCACATGTTGTCAAAGAGGGGCTAAAAAGATATCTGAAATATCTTCTAATAATGAAAATAACATTGAATAAATTCCAAAAAGCAGTAAGAAACGTGCCGCGCTGAGCCGTTACGTGTGGAGCTCTTCCATTTGGACTAATGGCTTTTGTCCACTGCTCACAACCAAAGCTCAGCAAATTAGTGCTGCCTCTAGATAGCCCGTCCACGAGGATGCGCGTGTCTATAAATCTGACATTAAATCCATGGTTGGTGTGTCTCCCAGATAAATGAGCTTGCATTTCAATTCTTTTATGTTTCTGTGCATGTGTAATTTATCCATGTTGGGGTCTATGGTCTCCCAATGGAGCGCAACATGAAGAAACGCCCCCTCATTGTCATTTAGAGCTGCCAAGACGTGCACCCCATTTGACTTCTTATCTGAATAACACGATCAAAGATGACCAATTTGCAGATGTATTACGTGTGTGACTTGTGCATGTGCATTTTCCAAAGACCCTGATCCTCCAAGGAAGGGCTCGCGCTCGCCCTGTCCTTTGCCTGCTCGTCCGATGCTTCACTAAGGGTCTCGGGAAAAGGCATCCTTGCGTGTATGTATTTGTGCGTGTTGTTTGTGTGCAACACGGGTGATGGATTGGGGTCATTTCGGGTTACAGGGTTGTGATTTTGCTGCCAAGACAAACAGCTGCGCTCATGTCTGGGGCAGGTGTTTCATAGCGACTGCAGACACAGTGAAATAAGTCAAATCAATAGACCCCCTCTCTGCATATTTGTGTGTTTGATTGTATGTGTAAACTGCTGCCTGGGTGTGTTTCTCCTGCTTTACTTAATGACCTCCTTACTCAGCTAATACTCAGCTAATCATTTTGTTTCTGTGTTTTCACATGCACATAAATGTATGGGATTTTTTTAAATATATGTATATATTATTAATGGTACCAGAGGCGCTTCGCATTTTCCTCACACTTTACAACCTCTCTCCCTATATTGTGTTTACACTTACCTGGCCGTAAGCTGTAGAACGCCTTATATCTTTGTAGTTTGCTATGGCTCACCTACACCATAGTCCATTTTCTCCCCATAAATGGACCATAGAGAAGTGCCCATTCTATCACTTTAATACACTGAGAGCAAAGGCACTTTTCCCACAATAGTTTTGGTGTATAGATTATCCACCCTTCGTTGATTTCTGAGCTTTCTGAGAGCCCTAAGGTCTGCTTCAGTTTCCCAGTGTGTGCTGCGTTCACTGTTAGCCTCTTTCTCACGCTCAGCCAACTTTATGTATTCAGTCATAGATATAAACACTGCTCCCCTGAGTACAGACTCTCTCTTTCTATTGTCTTGCTCTTTTATTTTCTATATTCTCATCCTTAGCATTCGCTCTTACTCTTCGTGTGCTGTTTTGTTTGCTGGCCCACACTGTCCTACATCATTTCTACGAGTCGTCATTTTATTCTGGTCCATCAAAAGTTCCTCATGAGTGCACACCAAAGAGAGAAGTAGTAGAGGATGTACAGCATCATTAATAGCTATAGACTAGACTGCTCAAAAAATTAAAGGAAGACTCTGAAAACACATCGGATCTCATGGAAAGATGGATCTCTGTACTGATGTCTAATGTGTTAGGAATGAAAGGATGACACATTATTTGACGGAATTGAAAATTAGTAACCTACAGAAGCTGAATTCAAAGACAAAGTGAAAAAATGATGCACCAGAATCGTTGATTTTGCAGCAATCCCATTGCAACAATTCAAAATGATACTCAGTAGTTTGTATGGTCCCGATATGCTTGTATGAATAACAACTTTGGGGCAGGCTACCTGCAGGCTACTTGAACCATGCAGGATCAGATGGAGGTGTCCCAGATGTGTTTTGCTTGAGTAAGGTCGGGTAAACGTAGTGGCCAGTCAATAGTATCACTTCCTTTATTCCCATGCAACTGCGTCCATACGCTCATCACACGAGGCCGGAAATTGTCGTGCACCAGGAGGAACCCAGGACCCACTGCACCAGCATTGGGTCTGTCAACTGATCCAAGGATTTCATCCCAATAAATAAGGTCAGGGTGTCGTTGCGTAGCCTGTGCTTTCGTCTTAAAAAGCATAGGGTGCCATTGCTAATTCTTGCTTATTCTGGTATTCTATGGGGAATAACAACTGACCTCCACAGTAGCACAAACAATGAAAACAGAACCCACTAGAGGACCTGAGATCACAATCATGAAGTCTGTTTCTGATTGTTTGGTCAGAGACATTCACACCGGTGGCCTGCTGGAGGTCAGTTTGTAGTTCTTTGCAAAGCTCATCCTGTTCCTCTCTACATAACGGAGCAGATACCAGACCTTCCTGCCTGTCTCCTGAAGTCTCCTCCTCCTCAATGCTCTTGAGACTGTGCTGGGAGACATAGTAAACCTGGCAATAAAGGTAGCACCGCAGTAACGTCCAAAGATCTTTACTAAAATACAAATTAAGCCATGGCATACATTTCAAAAGGGAATTTCTTTTTTTCAAAAGTAGATACTTCTGGTAAGAAACAGCCATCAGAAGTACATGAGCTGCATGTGTATTGGCCTAATATCTGAAGAAAATATATAACCTAAGGCAAATGGACATCAGTTGGTAATCCGTTCATATGGATAAATCCACAAAACTCCCTTTTTAATTGAGGCTAGTTCTTTCTTGAGATGAAGTAAACCAGGTTCAGAAGAATATTTTATCTAATACATTTGAGCACCTGGATGTCCAAAACAATTCACATCATTAAGGTTTCCGGGGCAACATACGAACCATGGTGCTTTGTTAATAATTCCACAACCACAGGCCGATCAGCGTTATCACCTCATTCGCTCGGTGAACTTTTCACATCGTGTGCTTTTAACCGGTGCATGTGTCAGATATTGACATCGCAGTGGATGCATAGCTGGTATTTTTACTGACAGTGTAAGAAGACATCGGTTCCATCGAGCCATTTAATACAACATCACATTCCTATCCAAAGCTGTGGCTACTAAAACATGTCTAGGCAAAAAGAAATGTATCATGTCAGTCCTCAAATAATTGTGAAAAACTCCACTGTCACTCAGCTCCACAACATTGCAACAAGGGAGCTGTCATGCTGTGTCCCACACTAAATTTATTCTTTTTTCTAGCAAAGTTTGTGCTGCGTTGTGGCTGAAATGTTCGCTGCATATAAATGTTGTTTTTCCTCCTCACTTTGAATTGTTCTTTGGTATTATGGTGAAAATCCATTCAAATCAGCAGGCTTCCCTTTGGTTTAGTCTTGGTACTGTTTGATAACATAATAGACTGTGTTTACTGATTTATACCAGAAAGAACACTTAAAAAAAATAATAAATAGAAACCCAAAAAACTTCAATCTGCACTTAAATCCAAACTGGAAAAGCTCCAGATGGACTCATGTCCAAAACGTATTATTTTATTTTCCACAATCTGCCTCTTTCTTTAGTCTCACCTGCTCGTTGCATAAATAGTGACTGTGAATCAGCACTGCGAGGTCAGCACAGAGAGAAATCTTGTTGCGCACAGAGCAGACAATGAAGCCTTTCAACGTTAGCGGTCAACTTGAAAAGAACATTAAAGCCACATCGCTGTACTTAGTAGCTCTGGAAGGGAAAATGTCTTTACTCACACATAATCACTGAATGTGATTTCTATTTGTCGTTATTCAGTGTGTGGAAGAGTGTGTTCTTCTGTTCAAAAAGCCAGCAGTAAATGGGTTAGGCCAAATTTCACTGCTCTGTGAACCAGACCAGCATAGACCTCTTTTGGGCTTAAACCTGGTGCCTAACCAGGCTAAACCAGTCTTAGCTAGTCCAGTCCAAACCTTTCCACCAGCACAACTTGCAGTCTGTTCAGTTTCCCATCCTGAGATACATCAAAAATTTAAAAAATAGAAAAGCTTTTTTGCACACAAATATATGGAAAAAGAGGGTTTTCTGTTTAGCTGGAAATATGAGGTGTAGCTGTTATTCTGAACAGTATAATATATACAAATGAATAATGTATTCTGTTGTTCGGGGGTTAAGTTAATATACAAAACATTTCAAGGGTGTAAATTCGACCTTCTTAATTAACCTTCTTAATTAAGAACTATGACCCTTGACCCTGAGCTTCTTTTGTCAGAATGCTGATGATTGGGATGGTACGTAGCAGATTCTCTTTTAAGCATTAAAACAACAGTTTACATACAGAAATAGCAGAATCTGAATATACTCTACACATTACATGGCTTCATATTGATTATCAAAAGACAAATGGCTGTGCCAAGCATTTAAACCTCTACTTTGGAGGTTCTGCTGGTATCAGAGCAGATGATTGACAAAAGTCTTCCCATTATCAGTGATATTGTTTTGGTGTTGTGCTTTTGGTTTTTGGTTTGGCACGTTCTTTACAACCAATTTCACTTAACAACAGCAACCTCCTACAGTCACATTTGTCCCTAACAACCAGTGGTTACCATGGACTCAACGACCAGTCAGTAGACCTATTTTAATCAGTTTAACAGCGACTGCTCACAACTGGCTATAACTGTTGATCGCCATCAGTGTTTGGCAAGTTACTTTGAAAAAGTAATTATTAATAAAAGTAATAATTATAGTTACTAGTTAATTCTTCAAAAAAGTAACTGAGTTAGTAGCTGAGTTACAAGATTCTAAAAGTAATTAATTACTTGAAAAGTAACTATTGCGTTGCTTTAAAAAAAAATGTCTAACTCTCTGGGGTCCAGGGTATAATGGGCCATTTTTAACTACTTTTGATTTTCCCTCCACATTTCACCTTTAAAAACTATTTACTTTGCCTTGTTTGGTATCATCCTTTTCAGCACAACCTCACATGTCTGAATTTACAGTTATGTTTTCATTTTGACATACTGTATTGACACAATTGATCTAAAATCAGACAAAAAACATCAAATCAGAGTAGAAAAAGTTATATTTTTACTGTAACAACCACAAACATGTTTAATAAATCATATTTCATAACTTTAAATGCAAATATAAATGGTCAATTTTAAAATCCTATGCACAAGTTTTGCAAACAACAAAGTTATTTGCAGCCATTTACCGTTTACCCTTTTTTAAATAACCACTTTAAACTATTTACAGAACCATCAGATGTTCTGCATTCAATAAGATGCCACACAAATTATTTGTGCCACTCCAAAAATCACAGCCTGATACCTGCAGGCCTGACAGCAGCAGGTGTATCACTCCTCCTGTTTCTACCTGGAGACAGCAGTTACCTCATTGTTCTGACACACAACACAAAACTATCCACAACACTAAACACTAACTACACAAGACAACGCATTAACTACACACTCCAAACACACTAAACGTCACAAATCTCTCATATCTCAAAACTCGCACTCTCTCTTTTTCTGCTGTCTCTCTTTCTCTCTCACAGTCACTCCTAAAACTTTCCCCTCTTCCAAAACAACCAAATGTCATGTCGCCATATCATTTTTGATTGGTCGACATGGTGCATTTTTCCACCAACACCAATAATAATAATAATAATAATAATACATTTTATTTGAGGGCGCCTTTCAGAAACCCAAGGTCACCTTACAAAAAACACAATTAATAAAAGGAACAATAGTCACAAAATACATAAAATAAGTGGGCTGTTTTTTGATTTGTTTTGTTTTTTGGGGGTCATAAGCAGAGAGTGCTTGCTAGCGCTGTCCCTAGACAGTAAACGTGACAAAACTATTGAGGAAAAAACGCCGCGTATCTATTGTTTATCATGACTCTGGTTTTCAACACAATTTAAAAACTGGTATCCATCACCTTGTTGCTTTGTCATGTTGAAGTGGTCGTGTGATTGGTTTACCACGACTACTTTATTCTTCCTCAGTCAAACAGCAGCACTCATACGATTGTTTTGCTCCCTTGGCTCCAGGTGTTGTGCCAAAAAGTTGTTGCCGCCGGCGGGAGAGCGCGCAGCTGCCTAAAGCTGTAGCGCCCAGATTACTTATGTAGACAGCTACTTCCGTGCAACTGATATAAGGCTGAACACAGCTGTTTTTTGAAAAATGGTAACGCGACCGCACCGCATTTTCTTGTTAGTAATGGTAACAGCGTTGTAACAATAGAATTAGTAATTAGTTACATTACTCGTTACTGAAAAAAATTACGCCGCTAGTAACAACGTTACTTGTAACGCCGTTATTCCCATCACTGATCGCCATTTGGTTACCAACTGCTCTCTAGGCCGGTGTGCTACACATGTAAGGCTAGGGAGGAGAGGCAATGTGTGATTTTGCGAAAAATGAAGTTCAACCAGAACAGGCTTGAAGACATTTAAACCAAGACGTAGCTCAGTCATTCCTCCACTCAGGTCTCGTGCTCATAACACCAAATCTGGGGTTGGCTACAAATGAAGGCTGAAAACAACAAACTACTTTAAACTTAAAAGTGCCGTACTCTGCTAAAAAAAGAAGCCAAGCTGCTTTGAGGCACCTGCTTTTCATTTTCTTTGCGGCTTCTTCATATTTACTTTAACGTAATAAACAACAGTTTGATGAATTCATAATACTGTGAACGGGCTTTGTTTGTAGCTCTGAAACTGTTACTGTTTATGGTCTTTAACTGAATCCCTTTTTCTTTGACCTTCCAATCTCTAAACCCTCTTCTTCCCCTGCAGGTGATGTGGAAAGCACATGTTTTGCCTATGACATAAAAGTCACGAGCAGCTGCTGCTTCTAGCTGGGTGTTCGATGTTTTGGATGATGTGGTGCTGAGGCCCAGACTGACAAAGCTTAAATTCCTGGAGCAGCCACTCAAGGTGGTATCAGCGATTGCTTGAAACACAACATACCAGGAAGTGAAATGCTTGACTGTTGTTTGCTATATCCTGAGTAGATTTACATACCAGTAAATAATTACAGGACACTGAAGGCAAATAATGTGTTTACACAAAAGCACACTCATGGTGCTATATCATTTTCAAGAATCAGCCATGTCCGTGGGTTGTACACATCATATGAGCTCATCTGACTTTGTCAAGTCCTTGCTTAGTATTAAATAAGACATTATGCATCCTCCCCCAGTCTCATGGGAGAGCAGGAGAGTGGACCAAGGGCTGACTAACTCACTAACACCCTTATCATGCAAAGGTAATAGTGGTGTAGCTGCACAGTGGAAGCGACATCAGAGTGCTCATACTCTATGTATACAGCTGGTACCCCTTGCCATGTACACTCATCTGAAAATTAAACCTCCATTTGAAGAGTGAAAATGAATTTCAGTGCTGCCCTGCAAGTGAGTCAGCACAAATCAAGCTAGCCATGCATGCCGCGAATGTTCATAACCCAAGAAGATCCCCAGTCTGAGGTCAAGTGGATGCACTAACACGGCTCATACTGACAAGCTTGTGCCTGACATTTCCCAACAAATGAACAGGAAACCTTCGAGACTCTATTCAAATATGCTTATATTTACAATGAGAAGAAAAAATGTTTTTTATGTGCGTATGTGACAAAATGCTAGATTTCATTTTGTGATGTTGTTCATTCAAACGCAGTCAAAATGCTCTAGTACTAAACTTACCTGTGTGTTTTATTTGTGTGGTTGCAAGTGAGTAAGCAGATAATTGGTGCTCTGTGGCCTGACTAGTTGGACCTGATTCAGATGCAAACACTTTCTATACATCAGGACATTTAGCAACATTTATAGTTAAAAGAGTAGATTTTGCATTTTTCTTCACTTTCTGTTGCAGTGGTGGATGCTCATATGAAGCATGGCCGAGCCAAAGGCTGAGGCTTCAGACGGCTCTCAAAGCTTCATTTCTGACACTTTATTCCCTTCTCAGTGTATCACACGTATAATATGAGTATGAGTGAGTATCTCCATCACGGTCATCTTGTGCACGCAGCCCTGGCTATTAGCTTAAAAGTGAGGACCTACAATGACTTGCTTCAGACAGTGGATTAACTGTGGATCTGTATAAAGTGACGGTATAAGATAAATAAGGATTTTTTTGTGTGCTGTGATTCATGGAAAGTCACTCTAGTAGAGTCCAAGAATGAGAAAAATGGAGTCCAAAATGAGCACAATAATTCCTCTTTAACCTTCCATGAATACACGAAAAGGATTCCTCATAAAAATGCTTTGCCATCCTTGCAGAAAATAAATAAATAAATAAAAGTCTGGATCATTTCAAGTGCCTGGACTAAATTTATAGCACCGGCCCGCTCAAGAATAGCAAAGCAAAGCTGTGCGTGAAGCAGCATCTGTATGTGCTCGTGTTCGATAAACAAGTGGGACAACTTGATTAGGTCTAGTTTATTGTGAAGACGTGGGCCTAATGAGGAATATTGGTTTCAGTGTGCTAAACAGAAACAATGGCATCATAAAATGAGAGCAAGGCCTTATATACAAGGAAAGATCATTTGGTAAAGATCACACTGAATTATACGTTTAGCATACTACATTAGCATTTATCATCGTAGCGCTCAACTTTGCGAGCACTTTGTGTCACTTTGAAAACAGATAAAATCCAAACAGATTTCGAAGTACACGTATTCAGGTCAAGTCATCATGCTTTGAACTGTATGTAGGTTATGGATTTATCAGGAAATGTGTAAAGTAGCTCTGACCTTGCTGCGCTGTTTTCGAGCCCAGCTGGGGACGCGAGTACATGAGCGGCTGAGACTCCCGGAGAACGAATGAGATCCAGTTGCAGTGCCTTGTCCTCCATCGCTCCGTTTCACATAATATTTCTGTCTTCCACACCTGAGAATTTACATTCTCATTGCAGCCTCTTTCCCATCTCCTCATTTCAAATGATCCCTTTCACTTAGTCACTCTCTCACACTCTCCCGTATTTGTTCTGGCTGCTTAGCTGTCATCATTTTGTCATCTGCATATTTGACCCTATGCTGGAAAGAAATCAGAGCAGGCAAAAAAAAATTATAAAATAAAAGCAGAGCAGCAGTGGAGGCAGATTGGCTCGAGTCCAAGCTGTGATGCATAGGCTGTTTGGGGTGAATCAAGTGTCAGACCTCACAAAGGTCATAAAATGGAAAGATGGATGCAGTGCTGACTTTCAGCACAGTGCTCAGTTATGACCAGAGGGGAAATACGCGGTTGCGTGTACAGTATGTGTACATGTCAGTTAGAGCATGTGTGCTTAAGTGCAAGTATGTCAATATGTTTGTCTTTTCCTCTACGCTCGTTTAACGGTTCATCAGGGAGCAACGGCCTTTAACTGTTAGAACGGCAAATATATTGGAGACGACAGGCGCACAAACACACGCTGAAACACACCTACACACACGCACTACACGAGGGCCGTGCACACTGTAGAGCTTCCCTACATGGGTTGATGTTGGCCTGTAGTTCAAAAACAATAATAAAAGCCTCGGGATGAGTTGCCAGGGGGGCAGCTGGAGCCGCAGCAGGTTGAGCATGCCTAATGAAAACTTAATGCTCATTGGCAGGGATTGCCACTGCGCTCCTCTCCAAGGATTTAAGATCAGGCCGACATCAAGCCAATGTCAAGATCCGTGGAGCCCAAAGTCAAAAGCCTGGCGTGGTATCTCTGCATTTCTAGGTACATGGACGGAGAGGAAGAGCGTGAGAGAGAGGGGGAAAAGCAAACAAGATCTAAACTGGCACGGGATAGTTGCCCTCCTTCCTGACCAACAAAATTCCTTTCAGGGGCTTATTCTGCACGCAGTGCCTTATCCCCACAAAAGCTATAAAATCCAGAGATTGGCACATGGATCTGGAATTTCAAGTGAGAGGAAAATTACTCTCTCCTCAGGAATTAGGTGCAACAGTGTAGCGAGATAGGGAGGTTGGAAACATACTGTCTAGAGACACGGCTAGAATGGAAGAGCTGGGGAAGGGAGATGGCAGCCTGTTGAATCTCGGTGGGAAGCACGCTCTCTGGTTTCCCGTAGCCTAAGTAGGAGAATGGTGGACGTATGTGGTGTGATCCCGTCTGGATAAGTCCTGCAGGCAGTAATTCAAACCACAGTGTGAGACGCAAGATATGAAGTACTTTTGTTATATTTGAGACGTTAGAGTCATAATCTCCCGATGGAACGAGCTCCTTCTGATCTCCACAACTGTAACAAGATGCAAAGAGGGAAGGAGAAGGGGACTAGGGAATAGAGAAGGAGAGAAAAATGAAGCACTGTCAAAGTCTCAGGAATTCCTTGTGCTTTCCAATATCCTCTCCTTTTCTTCTTCCCTGTTCTCACATGCTGACAGAAAGTCACGATAATAGTTGATTATTACAGTATGTCTGCCTGGATTTTTAGCCAGATCAGTGAAAACTTGCTCTCGGATGGCAATATTGTGCTGATATACAATGTTATACTTAAAAAGCATATAGTTAGGTGATCCTAAATCCTTTGTTATGCTGCAATAGGTCTAGGCTCCTGGCAGATTCCCATGATGCCCTGAATGTTTCTTCTTCACTCCATGTGTTTCCACACTCTCCTACACAGCGTCTCCCTGAGCCTACATCTGCTGGAGATTTCTTCCTGTTACAAGAGAGTTTTTCCTTTCCACTGTCGCCAAGTGCTTGCTCATAGGGGGCAATTTAATTGTGTGGTTTTCTTTGTATTATTGTAGGGTCTTCAAAATATAAAGGGCCTTGAGGCAACTGTTGTTGTGATTTGGTGCTATATAAATGAAACTGAATTACTACAATAGTTGTATGAACGTTTAGATTTTCTATTGCTAACAATATTATTTAAAACATAGATTTACTGAAACACCTTCCATGCACATGCATTTAGCTTACCCTTTGTTGTGCAGTCATGTCTGCAGCTGTAGTCTGCAGAACTGCAGTTACCAAACCGGCACAGCTCAATAAAGTGAAGGACGACAGATTAAGATGGCAAGATATTAAGTATTAGAAAAGTGTGTGCATTGTTGGATGTAATCGTACACTCCACTGAACAATCTGACTGCTTTGAGGAATGACAGGGATGAGCACTTCCACAGATGTATTCCAAGAATGAGGCTTCTACCAGCTGTGCAGAGCGCCGTCCAAAAAAAATCAGGATGATGCCGATAATACATTTTCCGAGTGTCATTAAGGATTCTGTGTCTTTTCTCTGCTACTCCAAGAGGTCTGTAAGAGGCTGAGCCAACTAAGTCTGTGGCCATATCTAATGAGTTGGCTCTTTCTCTCTTTCCCTCACCGCTTGAGTAATCTTCCTGGGCGATGGGTGAGACTCGCAGAGAAAATGGACTATGTCTTTTAGACCTGATCCTATAGCACAGCATTAGAAATCTGCTCAGACCACAGCAAAAGCTCATAGAATTATATTCACACTGTATTGTAGTGAAGAAACACAACTTTTTATTTGTTTTTTATTGGCAGTGGGTATCTGCTACTAGGCTCAACACAAACACCAAAAACACAGTTTTTGGGTTTTTTTCCAGTGATAGACTTTGTGAAGTCCTGCTTTGAGGTCTCAACTTTAGCTTTATTGCTGTCGTTATAATGATTTGGTTGGAGCCTGAAGTGACAATATTTGGATGAGATGGTGGCGCGCTAATCAGCTAAAGTTAGCAAACTTGGTTAGCAAGCAGCATCCAAATTTCACTCGCCAAAAAGTGGGTGCAGATTTCTTGGATGAGCTGCTAGTACAATTAACCACGAAGCGAGCCAATTTATCCATCCTCATAAAAGCATTTCAGTAAGGCGAGATCATTTGAAAGAACTGAATTTAATTTGTTGAAGTACAGAATTTCAGTAATAAATTATTTGGCAGTTAGAATCTGCTTGCCCTCCCTAGTAGAGCTGAGCCCAGCTATAGAGAGGAAGCCGGTGGTGGCAGAGATCAAGCAGAAGTTGGGCAAGGAAATGACACAGTGAAGAAGAAAGAACCGAGTCTGACACAATGAGAAAGAGGAAGTGATGTAAAGAGTCGACTAGCAGCATGAAAACCCAGAAATGATTGAATACAGATCTTCCTCACTCAGTTACTGAGCCTCATTAAAGAAGAGAACAAGATCAGTTTGATTGTCTTGAATAAGCTGAGCTGACACACAGTCACATCCAGCTGTTGGTCAAGTGGCCAAGCCCATAACTATGTAATATTTAACCCACAATAAAGAGTAAAAACATATTTAAATCTGCTCTGAACTTGTGCATGTTGACATGGGAGTGTATGGCTATTGCCTTTCCATCATCTGGATCGAGTTTTAGTAAAAAGTTTTGCCATCCAACTCTTTTTTCCTTTTTTCCTATATTAACTTTAAAGAATGATTTATCAATCCGTCTATTTTCTTCAACTTTTTCAGTTAAGGTTGGCAAGAGGGGCTGGAGCCAAACCCAGCTGCTATCCGGTCGTTAAGTGATGACGTGACGAATCCTACTTCCGGGCCTAAAGTAGTCTGCGTTTAATATGGCTTTTGTGTTGTTAACATGTTTAATGTTTTGTATTTTCTTCTATTTTATCTCAAAAAGCTCCTAAAACAGTCAGTGATCACTGTTGACCTCCCTCTGCTTTTCTTACCGCTAATCATTTATTTAAGCTCAGTTTTTAAAACCTTAGGATGTAACTACAGCCCAGCCCATGCAGCAGTATATGAATGATTAACCTCGTATTGTGGATGGATTATCTCAGTTGTTCTCCTGACTGAAGTTTGGTCCTTTTACAGCATCCTGCCATGCGATTACATTTGTTTCTGACCACCGAGAACACTCACGTTAACTTTTATCGAGTGGGAAAAAAGTTAGCTTGTTTATATTATGCTAACATAGCTGTGTCGCTAGCGGTCACGTAGCACATCATTATATACCAGCTAGCCCAACTTCAGTAACCCTACAAACGTCACTGCTGTTTAGTTTTCTGTCTTCATTTATGTTGGAAGTGATAACAGAGCTGTACGTTTGAATTTGTTTCCTAAACCCCGCAGTCAGGACATGCTATATTGTATTTAGATCGAGCTAACTTCCTGCTAACTTCTAACTCCGTTAAATGTCATAAATTCCGTTTTCATGGATGCCTGGATGTTAAACTCAACTGTTACACCTGGTAGAGCAGAACGCTGATCATTTTACTAAAGATTAAAGACTTTAGACAGTTTCTCAACTCTCAGTAATGCCATAGTGATCGTTTGATATATGGACCTGCAGCGGAGTTTAGGCCCAGACACGGCTAGTGACGTCAGACTTAACGGCCGGATAGGAGGGGCACACCCTGGATAGGTGTCCAGTGTGTCGCAGGGCTAACACAGAGAGGCAGATCACCATTCACATGCACACCTACGGGCAGTTTATTATAACCCGGCTAACTGTGTCTGTGGGAGGGAGCCAGAGTCCCCAGAGAGAATCTACACAGACACAGGGAGAACATGCAAACTTCCCACAGAAATAAAATGAAACCAAAGTTATGCACAATCATTATGAAGCTGTACACGGATGAATAATTATTATCAAGATATATATATATTTATTCTGGAGCACTTTAATAGGCAGAGTTCTCCCCAGTGTGCTCAAATTACCGTACAACTTTCACCTTTCACTTGAAAGGGACTCGAAAAATGTTGAATTAGTCTAATTGAACTTATAATTATGCTATTTTTTTTTTCACCAAACAAAGATGGTTTAATGACACGTTTCATGATGTCAAGGAGATATCAAGAAGCGTGGATGACGAAAGGGGACGTGGCCATCCTTTAAATACTTAACTCATGAAAGGATGAAATCATTTGCTTCCTGGTTTGTAAGATTATTATATACAGAGTTTGTGATAGAAGGCAGACACACACAGACAGTCTGACACAACATGTGCACTGTCGTATTTTGAACTGTAGATATGATGCCAGACATGCTGACACATTATCATACACATAGTCCCCGCCGCAGGAAGGTTTTGCATAAGGAATGCAATATAACAATAGGCAATAAAGGCTTGTGGGGAAATCTTTATTTATCTTGCTCTGACATTTACTTCAGACGGGGGAGTTCTACCAATATTATTCTTTCTCAGACACAAACACGTACACATATACAAAGGGGAGAATTTCATATTTTCAGGCTGAACAAAGTCATCTATCTTCCCTGTGTGATGCCCCAGCTTTCTTACAGTTTCAAGGTCTGAGTCACATTGAGAATCCCGTGCAGACAGGGCAACACCTTGCACATAACATGACAGGATAGGAGAATAGCCATTTTGTCCTTGTCAAACAGATCAGAACACACACAGGCAAAAGAATGCACGCAGCAACTGGATTCAAATGGAGAATATCTTTTAAGTAAACACGTAAACAGACAGCACACAGCAATACTTAATAAAGTGACACAGCATTAGAGGTGACAGGAAGCTTCCTGTGCAGGCCACGGCCAGGTATAAATCAAGACTGATGTGTGAGTCACACCTTACTCGTGCTGTGTGATTGTAGCTTGCATTAAATAGAGACGCCATAGCACAGATTAGCGTGCAGCAATCTGGACAGGATAGGATAACCTCAGTGTGGAGCAGAAGGAACTTTAGCTGGAAAAATATCTATATATATGAATGATGTTGGAGATGGGATTGGATGCTTTACTTGGTTTTACCTGTATAGAAAAAGAAGCACAGGCTGAAAGATGGATTAAGGTTAATGGTAACCTCCATGTTATTAATAACTTTTCTGTTGGTGCGCTCTGTGATGTGATTGAATCTGGTTCGGTGTTTTAAAGCCATTTTGGACTTCATGTTGACCTTTTCACCACAGTTTGTGTAAGTTTTGTATAAGAACTTTTCCTCGGGGGGGGTTTACGAGTAAGCAACAGTGTGCAGGTTTCTCTGACTTTAGTATGACTGGAGTGGGGGAGTTTGTTTAATAGATCCAGACCCCTCTGCCTGCTTTTCCAGTGTTTTGATCACCACGGTCTTCATCATGCAAATCAACTTGTACAATTACAGTAAATGCTTGATAGCTTGAAATACATTTGTTACAATTTTAATCAAACCATCCAGACATTTTTTTCTCCAGACCCCAAATTAACTGTTTTAAAAACAAACCCGCACTACTAAAATATGTTTGTCTTCACTTTTCATGAGCCGGGAGGTTGGAATTAAAATAAAATAGCTCATAACTGTCAATACCATTTTTCCTTGATATAAACATTCCTCTGTGGCTTCTAGAAACCTCTGAACGAAATCCAAGAAGAGAAATGCCTGTTTGTGTTTGCTTGACTGTTTTTAATGTGTTAGTTGAACAGGAACCAAACAGGTGACAAAGTACTGAAAGACGAAAAATGGATCGTGTCCAGGCAGCTGCAATTATTTTAATGCTTGGAACACATGTTTGATCAATCGTATCATATGATACCCCCCTTTTCAGTGCTCAAACCATTTCTCTTTCCCCGTTTTATAGCTCCCTGGTGTACTCGTGAAAAAATGCCTCATGACATTATTTCTGCATCTATACATCTATAAGGTTTCTGTTTAACCGGTGCTCTGACTGTTTCACAGCGGCCAGTCAGCGAGAACATCAGGTAATTCGGCTGATCTTTCAGAATCATGCTCATTTTTCTCTGGTTGTCTCCGGTGGCCTCCATTCTTCCTCATCTTTCTATCTTTGGGATATTTCAAGAATAATACCTAAGCATCTGTGCTGTTGTAGCTACATTTTTAGTCGTGCAGAGTACTTAAAGAAACAGTCAACAAGTGTGACTGTTATCCTTTTTTTATTAGAATATTGTCATTGTAGCTACCTCCGCTGAGACAACAAATGTGACTACTGAGTTTGTGTATTTCTCTTAGCCTGTGTTTACATTATGAAGAGTCAATTCAAACAGCTGTTTTCTACTATAACGGGATGGGAATTCAGGTTAAAGTATGGCTGGTTTGATCAAATCTGGGGAATTGAAGAGAGTGCAAATGTGCCAGGCTCGCAAATCGCATGTATTTGCATGAATGTGAAAATATGGTCCAAAATATTATGAGGCTGTATCCAGACAATCTAATCTGCAGTCTTTTCTGACAGTTCTCCACTTTTTTCCCTTCAAAATATTCAATCAGTGACCTCTACGACCCGAGTAAAGCCTTTTTCTTTTTCAACTCTCATATGCTCTCATCTAAAAGCTTGGGCGTTACCCTTCTTTTATGCCACTTTCTTTTTTCTCTCTTCATGGCTCATTCACATATCCTCCTATCCATTTTAACCAGTCCGTCTGTGCCTGTGTATAAGAGGGTAGAAACCTACATGACCAAACTGAGCTCTCTTAATGAAAATGAAAGAAAATGTTTAAGCTTGGGAAAAGGAAGCAGTGCTACTTATACATTATCTTTGGACACTGGCTGCTTTTACGCTCGGTTTCAATCCGATCCCTGTACGTTAACCCTTTAACACCTACCGTAGAACCAAGGCTGCCAGAGCTTATCTTTACATTTTACATGCTGTAGTGCCATTTTTGGGAGTATTTTAAATTGCTATACATGAATACAATACAATACAATACAACTTTATTTGTATAGCACATTTAAAACCAGCGGTACACCAAAGTGCTTTACAGTAATGCAATAATTTAGAGAAAGAAACATTAACATGGAATAAATACACCAGCAGGTGGAGAGCACTAATTAGCCGCAGTGCAGTGAAAATATGTAAAAGAAAATACAAACACAACTCGACTAAGAGATTATTCAACAATAAAATAGAATAAAATGACTAAAACTACATAAAAGAACATTTGCAGGATACAGGCACTTACTAGGGAAGGCTAGATTGAATAAATGGGTTTTCAACCGTGATTTAAAAGACTGAACCGATTCAGATGCACGAATAGCAGTGGGAAGATTATTCCAGAGTTTGGGTGCAGCTATGGCAAAAGCACGATCACCTCTGGTCTTCAACCGTGACCTAGGTTGCACTAAGAGCAGTTGGCCCGTTGATCTTAGTGCTCTCCTAGGAGTGTACAAGCTGAGAAGTTCAACAAGATAGCTGGGGGCAATGTTATTTATAATTTTCTAGGTAAGCAATAGAATTACAGCAATAGAAATACAACCATTATATCCCAAATGTTAATAACATGTATGCATTAAGTCCATAGTAACTAGATAAACTGCAAAAAAAAGTGCAATAAACTACAAAAATATTAAAAATCGTTTTTGTTTTTTTTACACATATTTGTAGTTAGAGAGAAATTTCAGAGGGATGTCCCTCAAAATAGTTTCCCAGAACAGGAAATTTATTTTGAGTGTCCTCATATTTTTATTTTTGAGATACACCAATTTTTATATACTGCAGGAAAAACAAAAATAAATATTATAATACAAATTTGCAAGAAAAAAAAACAGTATGTGCATCAAAATAAACTATTTCCAACAGTGTAATTTGAGTTCTAAGCATCCCAGAAACTATACAGAAAAGCATAAACTCAAACATGAATTTTAAAAACACCAGCATATCTTTGTAAATGCCCTATAGGAAAAAACTACATTTTCCGTGAAAATGACATCATTTCCGGTTCCGGGCAGGTAATGGCGGACATGTGACACTTTATGTGATTGCAATTCTAACCGGCTTTAAAAATAGTTACGCAAAACGGAGCGTGCCTGCTCCGACCGGTCAGAGAGGGTTAATAGTTTCAGAGAAGTGTTTTGTCTGTTTGTTAAGCCATGTAACGCTAACCTAAGTTCAATTCGATTAGCATTAGCAATAGCATTAGCAGCCTGTGTTGCAAAAATGTAATTTCCTATTTGTTTGGTAAATCTGCAAAACAAAAATAACAAATATAAACAGGTAAGCTTTAAAGGGCATTATTTTTTTGGCACCAACAAGATGATTCCCAAAGAGCAATTCCCAAGTTAGCCCAAAAGTGTCACTAACAGCAGCTAATGGCAGCAAAAAAAGCAACAGAAAGAATCATATACACAATAACTCACTTCATCAACTCTTATATGACTCCTTTCACAAGGATTTAAAGCTGCCTCTAGACTGAAATAGATGCTATCTTACTACACGCTCATTGACACTGCTGTCTTATTAACAGCTGAGTTAAGCAGCGGACTGACAGCCTCCACTCAGATGAGTGATGGCTTAAGTTGTTTGTCCTACAGCAGCTACCATAGGTAAGATTATGCACTGGAAGTGGGAGGAGTAAGAAAACATAATTCAGTTGACTGCATCTACTGATGAGATTTTATAAACTGTACCTTTATGAAGTAGGAAAGAAGTCCAGTAAAGTCTCGACAATGAGAGACGCCCCTTCTTTTGATCAGTCTCTGGTTCACTAAAGCATCATCAGAAATGGTCTCAACTGAACGTTGGTCTCAAGAAATCATTCTTTAAAAAGGTAAACACAATAACAGGACAACAAATCCACATGAATTCAAATGTGATAATGAATGGAGGAGGGTGAGAGAGGTAAAACACTGAATGACTACAGCATCTGTAAAGCATGATGGAGCCTCTGTCATGAATTGGGACAACATTTTAGCCAGTGATGTTTGGAATGCTGTCAAAATTTATGGAATTACAAACGCAGAAAGATACAGTCAGGTTTCGATCCACCTCGCGGTACCATCTGGAAAGTGCATGATTAGCAACAATTACATTTTCCAGCATGATAATGATCCCACACACACTGCCAATGCAGTAAAAGCATACCTGGTTAGAAAAACACACAGTGGAGCACCATCATTCATTAGTTGGCTTCTCCAGAGCCCAGACTTCAACTTAACAGAAACAATGTGGGATCATCTTAACACAGAACAGAAGACAGCCAATATCTTAAAAAGAGCTTTGAACCTTAAAGAAGCCTGAAGAACTATTCCTACTTAATACACTACTTAAAGAAATCACAAGAAAGCTTACCTAAGAGAGTTCAGGCTGTGCTGATAACCTGATATCATGTCAAAGCTTGTAATCGACACACCGGGGCACCTGCATGGAGACGCAAAGCGTGAAATGAACACAGTGGACCGACGTGCCTATTGCACATTTTGCCGTGATAGTGGGATGGTTTTGAAGACTGGAGTATCACAAATACACATCAAACTTATTGGTAATGTCACAAGAAAAACAATGGTGTGCTTGGTTTCAATGTAACTTTATTCTTTCATGAGTTATTTACAAGTTTCTCTTTGTTCACAGCCATTGACATGTCGAAGAGGTTAACATGTGAGGAGCGGATCGAAATTGTGTTGATATCTGGTGAACGCAGTAACCGGGTCATTGCAGCAGATTTCAAAGCAAGACACCCTACGAGACCACCCATCTCCCATGCTACAGTCAGCAAACTGCTCGCTGAGTTTCGTGAAACTGGTTCAGTGTTGGATATGCAAAAATTTGGACGCAAGAAAACTGTCACTAATGAAGAAACATCAGTGGCTGTCCTAGCTTCATTCAGCAAGAGCCCACAGCGTAGCACTCGCCGCATGTCACTGGAGAGTGGCATTAGTCGAACATCCCTTCGGCAGATATTAGCTACTCACAAATGGCACCCTTACAAACTCCAGCTACTGCAGCATCTCAACGAGGACGACCCAGATCGGCGCACAGAATTTGCAGAATGGGCAAAACAAAAATTGAAACAGGACCCTCAGTTCACGCAGAAGATTTTGTTCAGTGATGAGGCAAACTTTTATGTGAATGGTGAAGTTAACAAACAAAACCACCGCTATTGGTCTGACACTAACCCACATTGGATGGATCCCTCCAAGACTGTTGGAACAACAAAAGTAATGGTTTGGTGTGGTATATGGGGTACAACGATAGTGGGTCCATTCTTCATCAATGGAAACCTCAAGGCCACTGGATATTTGAAATTGCTACATGATGATGTGTTTCCCTCTGTATGCACTGAAGCTGGCATGTTCCCTGAGTTTTTCCAGCAAGATGGTGCTCCACCACATTATGGGTGCCAGGTCCGAGCATTCCTAGATGAACAGTTTCCTGGAAAGTGGATTGATCATTGTGGGCCAGTTGAATGGCCCCCAAGTTGTCCCGATCTGACCCCTTTAGACTTTTATCTTTGGGGTCATCTGAAGGCAATTGTCTACGGTGTGAAGATACAAGATGTGCAGCACCTGAACCTACGGATACTGGATGCCTGTGCTGCCATTTCTCCTGCGGTGTTGCTATCAGTGTGTGAAGAGTGGGAGAAGAGGGTTGCATTGACAATCCAACACAATGGGCAGCACATTGAACACATTTTATAAGTGGTCAGAAACTTGTAAATAACTCATGAAAGAATAAAGTTACGTTGAAACCAAGCACACCATTGTTTTTCTTGTGACATTACCAATAAGTTTGATGTGTCACATGGCCCTCTTCCTTTTGAAAAAAAAAAGTTGTATCCAAGATGGCCGACTTCTAAATGGCCACCATGGTCACCACCCATCTTGAGGAGTTTGCCCCCTCACATATACTAATGCGCCACAAACAGGACTTTAATATCACCAACCATTCCCATTTTATTACGGTGTATCCATATAAATGGCCCACCCTGTACATACAAATGTCAATAATAAGTCAAATTTAAGAGGAACAAGTTAAACTAATTTCAAGCTAAATGCAGTCCATATCACTTTAGTTTATCAAAGTGAAAGTCTAATAATTAAACAAAGAAAAGTATGACTATGAATGGCCAAAATTTTAAAAAAGTATTTGTACAAACATATTTACCTTATGTTAAGAGACAGCAATCACAGATTGTATTATATTTCTCTCCCCCGTACGCCACACAGTTAGGAACACTGGGTTTTAATAACAAATGAACCCTGACATTGAGTACACAGTCAGTATTAGAGTAATACAATTAGTCACACAAAGACTAGAAAACACACATTTCTACACCAATTAAAGTCCAAAAACAACTAGTCATCGACTACAGCTCTGCATTTAACACCATAATTCCCTCCACACTCACCACCAAACTGGAGCATCTGGGACTCAGCTCATCTATGTGTCAGTGGATCTCCAACTTCCTAACTGGCAGACCACAGGCAGTAAGGATGGGCGGACATGTCTCAGCCTCCACCACTCTCAGCACTGGAGCCCCCCAGGGGTGTGTTCTGAGCCCCCTGCTGTACTCTTTGTACACATATGACTGTGTGGCAACTACCAGCTCCACCACCATCATTAAGTTTGCTGACGACACTGTCGTGTTGGGCCTGATCTCTGATAACAACGAGACAGTCTACCTGAAGGAGATTAGGAATCTGGAGAACTGGTGCCAGAGGAACAACCTCCTTCTAAACGTCAGTAAGACAAAGGAGCTGATAGTGGACTTCAGCACTAAGCAGGAGAGGAACTACCAGACCCCCGTCATCAACAAGTGCCCAGTGATTTAGTGAAATAATGAACAAACTGCAACTATATTATGTATTTTAGGTTAAACATTAACAATCCAATGAATCTTTGCACTCATCAGTAAAGAAGTTTCTTGTATTTAAATCAAGTTGAAATTATTAATTGGAGATTATATGTCGGATTTCAGGAGCAGGACCACGCCTCCAAACACGCTCCTTCCGGCTGTCATAAGTTCCCCCAGTTCTGCAAGCTGATCATTCTCATTTACGTGCCCCACCCTCCCTCCGTCCCCTTTTCAATTCTTTAACTTCTTCACTTCTATTTAGTACATGGGGATCTGCCAGGCCCAGGAGCCATTGCCAGGCCCCTTCGAGGCCTTCCCCAAACCGCAGCTCAATTCATGTCAAGCATTCACCTTTATCTACTACTACTACTACTTACCTACTAAAACGCTGTCAAACCTAAAAGGAGGACGTGGGCCCAGCTAGTGAAATGAAACACATTTTCAAAGCTACACTTATCAGTGTGTGGACAGACAAACCTAAAGACAACTCCATGGTGTGAAGTGCTCTAATATAAATTAAGTAAAATGTAAATGCATAAATGTGTCGTTTGGCTTTTTGGTGTGATTTTAATTCATCCCTCAAAGACGTGATGATTTTGTTTTTCACTAACCAAAGTCAGACCTTTCTGTTCTCAGCTACTTAAATTAGATATACCAGTAGGGATTTTCCACGTTCTCTTAATTTTTCAAGAAGTGTATATGATTTATACATTATACATTAAAATACATTCATTTCTGTACATATCCAAAAGTCTGTTTTCTAACCGTGATTCCCCGTGTTTTGTTTTGTCTCAGTTTACTGTAATCCTCACAGAGAAGGAGATAAATCACTGCGAGGTCAGCGTTGGCCAGTCCAGCTGTTCAATAAATTGAACTTTTATCTATTATTATGTACAATGACAGGTATATTCAAAGGCTTGTTTAAAATGGAAAAAACAAATAAGAGTGCAGGAAGCAGTTGGAGAACACATAGGGCATAAACAGACAACCTGACCATGGGAAAGACTAAGACTGGACTATATATGCACAAGGGTTCAAGCAATGGGCGAGGCGACAATCACCAAGAAGGAAAAGGAGCCAAGGCAGGAGGAAAAACCAAAGCAAGGAAGCACGAGAAAACTAGAGCACTAAGCAACAGTGAGATATGAAGACTAACACTAAACCTGATGGAGGAAACCCAAAAAAACCAACAAATAACAGGACCATGCCAATGACTGCAATGTCCTGTACTGTAAAGTCTCTACTCTGCTGGCTATTTGAGGGCAGGGTCTTTTGAAATTTGATCAATTTCAACAGAAGCACACCGTTCATGCTGACCTCTGTGAGGATAGATCGTCTAATTTAGGGAGGGCAAGCATACTTAGCTGGGTTTCAGGACCTCTGAAGGGCACCTGATTGTGGGCTGCTTTGAAGCTTCCAGTCCCTGAAATAGAAACACAGCTGCTGTTCCAAATTTAAGGAAAAAGGAAAAGGGAAGAAAAAACCCACAAGAGTACAGCAAATTGGTCCTGTAATCAAAGGATGCTGGATGCTTTCTTTTCTGTTTTGTCTTTTTTTAAAAATAAAAATAAAAAGTCTGCTCAATTAAAGGAACAAAGTTAATGGAATCATTTTTGCCTGTGATACAAATCCCAATGGCCATGTGCTACATGAGGATCTGAAATAACAAAAGTGCAGCATGACAAACGCATAAATAAGGCCTTATTGAGACTGAAGGCTTTTCATTGATAACACACAAACTGTTTCGTGCAAAAACACATATTGTTACATTGTGTTTTTTTGTCACAGTCGAAATGTGAACGAAATCTCTAAAATGTCAGTTCCGCTTTTGCTCATTCAGTATCGATTGCTATGAACACTTGCGGTGGAAGTTGGAACCTGAGAAGTTTGAGAGTGACAGAGATTTGAATGAAAAAGAACTCTCGCTGCATCAGCGTACGGAGCTATTCATGGAAAACAGCGGAGCGGTCAGAACGAATGACAGAGGGGAAGTGTGAAGAAAGAGGCGAACGGTGTTTGTGAGCACTTACGGCCCTGCCTGGATTAGCTGTGCTCAATTTGCATACTATAGATCTCTGAATCTTAGTTTAAGGACAATACAAAAAAAATGTTTGTATGACTCTGTAGGACAGATATCAGAGGAGAGCTTTCCACCACGGTTTGATGTTTTGAATGTTTTGAATGCTTTGAAGCGTGCAGCAGCCTGGACGATTCAGAGAAAAGAGAAAGTGCGAGAAATGTAAAGAGCGAATGATGAGTTAGGAAGAGAGGTGACAGGTAAGCTAAAGCAAAGAACGCCGTCCTTGTGACCTCAGTGGAATCTATACACTTGGGTCTAGTCACACAGTCTCTGCAAACATCAGAGCTCAGGAATAAACACACACACGCAGGATTACTGTACATCCGCACTGCCGTATGGATTTGCGAAAGGCGTTATGTAAATTGTTGTTGTGTCAACAGAGTTCTCTGTGTGTGTGTGTGTGTGTGTGTGTGTGTGTGTGTGTGTGTGTGTGTGTGTGTGTGTGTGTGTGCGCGCACACAGCAGCCTGCCTCAGCACTTTGGGTTTCACACCGATGTCGATAATACTCTTTCATCGATAAAACTAATCTGATTTCTCCCATTGCACAAATGAAGTTTGCATTGTATTCCTCCTTGTTGTGCTTTGTGGTATTGATGCTATTATACACAACTGCGAGATGGCACCAGCGCTAGTGTTTATCGCTTGTTTCTTTTCTAAATTTGGTTTTCTTGAATTTCTATTGCTAAACACTCTCTGGCTTGAGGCGAGGGCTTTTGATAAACGTGTAAGTAGGTGTTTGAATACAAACAGCTAGTGCACGCTAACAAAACCAGTGCTGTCTTTAATGGACGGGGTGTTGTCCAAAAAAACAATCAATTTTAAAGCAGCGCAGCTGATGATTAGACATAAAAATAAAAAAGTTATAAATATAGACTACTACTTTAAAGAGATCAGTGGATACAACACATTTGCCTTCCTCTTGGTATCTTGACACCCAATAAAGTTAAAGTACAGCGTTCCCTCGCTATAACGCGGTTCATCTTTCGCGGCCTCGCTGTTTCGCAGGTTTTCTTTGTGCAAATATAATGGGGTTTTGGGGTTGTTTTTTTTAAACAGCGCATTGTGTTCTGCATCCTGATTGGCTTTAGATCATTGTCAATTAATCTTGTGCCGTGTCAGAATGTGTTCAGCTTGTCAAATTTACATAAATCTTCAAACTCTAGCAGTGTGTCTCTGAAGTGCTGTACTGTATGTTTGTAAGATGTTTGTGTAAAACAAACACAACAATGTCAACGAAACGTTTTGCACCGTCAAAGGCACCTGCAGTAGCACCCAAAAGGCAGAGGAAGATGCTAACCATCGCACAAAAAGTTGGACTTGGACATGCTAAAGGAAGGTAGAAGTTACTGTATTTTTCGGATTATAAGGCGCATTAAGCAAAACAAAACAGTCAAATAAGTCAACCTTTAATCAACTCATCTCTTCTTGCTTCCTCTACTTCCGTACAATTGATTCATTAATGTTGAATTCTCTGGCAGCTGCTCTGTTCCCATGTTCTGGGCCTGAAAACAGGGTTTGATCTTTGGTTTCATTCTATACTGGACTTATTTTTCTATGAAGGTTTGAACTTTGAGAGTCTTTAAACAACAGAGAAAAGTGTGAAAATATTGATGCCTGTCTGAGAAAAGTATATAACATGTGTAGTGAGGGGTTTTACAGCCTTAAAACATCTATAGTAATTGTAAAAAATAAAGTTGGCTACTTCGCGGATTCACCTGTTTATATTTAAAGCATAACTCTGCAATAAACGAGGGAACACACAGCTAAATTAGTATAATTTTTTACTTGCATTAGTAGATGCAAATAAAAATTAAACAAGACAGTATGAAGACATAATAGTAGCTAAAATTTAGTATAGAGCTGTTCACTAATACCTGTGTGGGGGTTGGATTGGTGATCCCTTGGCATTCCTAACTGGGCTTTGGCATGACTCTGATCACCAAAGTTCTCCTAATGGCAACCGAACACCTTGCATGCTATTTCTGTCCCTGTGTGTGTGTGTGTGTGTGTGTGTGTGTGTGTGTGTGTGTGTGTGTGTGTGTGTGTGTGTGTGTGTGTGTGTGTGGACAGGTGAATGAGAAACACATTTTAAAGTGCATTCTGAATCTCTTAAGGTTCAAAGGTGTAATATAACTGCGTAGCATTTACCATTTAGAGCTGTTTTCAACATATTCCATGTAACAGTAACTTCGGCCTCTGGAAAAGGTCAAGATGTTCATTTATACTTGGGTGACTTGTGCCTTTAAATCCACGGATCCAGAGCGAGTGTGACTGTGTGAGGCATTTGTCACCACCTCTAATGTCTAAAGCTGTGGTCTCTGTTCTGTGCAGTTACCGCCACGCGTCCAGATATGGCCTTGGCATAAGCAAGTGCTCAGCTACTGTGCTGTCTCCCTCCGCCTTCTTTTTTAACTTGAAATTAGTTTCAATAAAAGGGACAGGCACTAATAAAAATTGTTGTCTTATACAGTTTTATAGCAAAAAGAAGGCAGTTGACAGCAACCTGTATTCATAAGTCTGAATTTGACAGCTACTGCTGGTTGGATAAAACTGAAAATCCGGATGTACTATAAAAGCAAAATAATGAATTTTTAACTTTTGTTCTTGCACATGTGTCTATAAGTCTTGGCTGGCCTGTTTCAAAGGCCTGAACATCAACTCAACAGTTGTATAAATTCCAAGTAAAGGATACGCGTCCACACTGCCTAGCTTTCCACCGTGTCTACTGGCCACACATGAAAATGAAACTCGCCTTTACAGCTCCATCACTTTGAGATGTTCTTTGAGACCCGACTCAAAGAACATAGGCTATTGTGCTGTAATTGCATGTCTCTTTTCAGTTCAGTGACTTTCTGAAGCTTCTGTTCCCCATCTGTATCTCCATATCATGGTGTGTGGATTCACAAATCAAAATAATGATCCAAATTATGTTCTTTGAAAACAGAAATAGTCTCGTAGCTAACAGATACACGGGCTTCTCTTTACTGTCGTTAACGACTTAGGCTGCTCGGTCTCCTGCCTCAGCTGAGACGGCATTAAATTTGTGTTACATCCTGTCTGCTACCTTGTTAACTCGCAGGTGCTACAGACATGCACCTGCCTGTTTGGTTTGGCAGCTACAACTCAGTGGGCCAAAATTTACCAAGATCTACTGAAATCTGCAAATGGCCAGATTTGGCACATGGACCTTGATCTTGACACACGTGGGCCATACATTATATAGACAAACACTCAGATCTGTGGTAATTGTAGCTGATATTAGAAAATAGTGTTTTTTATTTTGTTGCAATCATTCCTGTTTAAAAAGAGAGAAATTCCCTCATGTTTTCTGTTACAGGAGAAAAAGTCAGGGTCTTAAATAACCTCACTAGATAAAAATCATTTAGTTGTAAAATCTGAATTAAAGAGGTTTTGTTAGCTTCTATTTCTGCTGAAATCCATTCGCAAACCCCTGTGTTCTAATACTTTTAATTTCTGTAATTATTAGTTGTGTAAGTTCCTGCTGTGAGCCCTTTTCCTTCTTCCTTTGAGCCACTCTCAGGTGCACATGCACAGAAAAGGCTAACAGTCCTCAACGAGATGGCACCCAGTTTAACGTGACTGTTTATTACTCCTTTGTTGCAGAACTGCAGTGGGAGATGGCAACCTCATGTAGTTTCCTAGCAGACAACTTATAAGATCACATTAACATGTGAGGACGGAAGTAATAATTAATACCCTGCATTTGATATTAAGTAGTTTGCGTTTGCTGTAACGCAAACTAGTTAAAATGAAAGGAAGACTTTATAATCAGAGCTCAGCATCAAGCCAGTCAAACCTCTGAGATATTAATCTGGTCAGTTATGTAGCGAGGAGGTTGTTAATCAGTTTCAGCTGCATTAGTGTTAATTAAATTAACTTCAGATGCACTAAAAGGGCGACAATGAGACAACTTCCAAAAACAGGAATGGTCTTCTTTCACTAGTTTTGCATGGTTGCAGGTTGTAGAGGTAGTCCAACACCTCCAGGATGGCATGTCAATGTGTGCCATTGCCAGAATGTATGTTGCACACTCTCAAGATCATGGTGGAGATCCGAGGAGACAGGAAGATAGTCTAGGTGAGCTGGACAGGACTGTAAAAAGTCTCTAACCAATCAGTAGGCCAGTATCTGTTCCTTGGTGCAAGGAGGAACAGGATGAACACTGCCAGAGCTACAAAATAACCTCCAGCAGGTGCAGTGGATCCTTGGTTACTCCTGATGCACGACAATGCCTGGCCTTGTGTGGAAAGAGTATGCAGGCAGTTACCGGAGGATAAAGGAATTGATACCATTGACTGGCCCCCACACTCGCCTGACATAAATCCCATAGAACAGCTCTGGCACATTATGTTTCGGTCCATAACCACCAGATTACACATCAGACTGTTACTCCAGTGAAATTTCAGCAAAAAGGACTATCACTGCATCACTTTTCAATTTGACTTTGCGAATATCATTGAATTCAGCCCTCTGTAGTTTGAGATCCATTGAAATCTGATGTGTTTTCCAAGTGTTTCCTTCATTCTTTTTGAGCAGTGCATAAGATAATCTCTCATCTTTACTATTTAAAACCATGTTATTTCATGTATTCAGTTGAAGAACATTCAGTTACAATGAGGAGGTGGTACACTGAACAGCTGATTTGTATGCCACCGCTTAAACCAAAACGGCCCAAACACATTCGAGCCAAAGCACGATTTTTCCCTGGGAACTTGCTGCAACCCTCTGTGGACATATCTACACGATCACATTAAAACCTAAACTGGAGAGTGTTATTGTCCCTTGGCCTACATCTGAGAAAGCTCAGCTGTTGGTTGCACATTCACTTTAAGTGTGAGCTGCCCCTCCAGACACTGGCAGAGCTTCATGAAAGCCTGAAGCGCTTGGAGACTCTTCAAGGAGATCTGGCCAAACCACAGGCTCAGCTTCCTTTCATCCATGAGTTTCCCGGCCGTAATAAATTTAAAGTCCTTAAAGTCCAGGAAAAACCTATATGCATAATGTCTGGTTATCTGGAATATAGATTATAATATAATTATTACATTGGCAACATTTCCTTCACAGTTGCTGAGAACAGGCACCTTCCGTTGCAACATTACTTACTGAAAGCAAATTAAAATGCCTGTCATACTTTGTGCTGCTGATCATTATAATTGTACAGGGACGCAGGGGAGGAGATTACTCATTGGCTCTTTGATAAAAAGAGAGATGTGGCTCAGGCCAGTAGCAAGAATTTTTTGTATAAACATAACATCATTTCACCTTCATGATAATCAGGGACAAGATTTCGAAGGACTTTTTTCCCACTCTGAAGTGAAGTAATGACATCTGTGTAGGCATCAAAACAGATGAGTGGAAATTTGGGGGGGAAAAAAAGATTATCATTCTCATCATGATTTCAGTCCTGCGGCTTTCGTCCCCGCAGGAACAGGATTTATGAGGTGTTGATTGAGGTGTCTGTGTGGCTCAAGCAGGCGCTGACTGACAGCTACTTCATACTAGGTAACGCAAGAAGTTCAAGAACAGTCTCATCCTCTCCTCTTCCAGAGGAAGATCACAGGTCGTATACTATGTCACTCACTCGCTCTTTCTCTTTTTGTTTTAGAGAGTTGGTAAATAACAGAAAGATACTGGGCAGCCAGGAATAGAATAAGATAACTGTCCGTTGGCGCTGACACTGTGGAGGTTCAACGCAACGACAACCAAAACATATTCCCTCAGTTGGTGTTGTGATGGACAGAGATCAGTTTTTTTAAATTACCTAATGAAAAATGTGTAAAATCATGGGTGGAGGCTTTGGCTGGGGTACGGTGGCCCTAAGAGATGGTAAATGGCCTGTATTTGTATAGTGCTTTACTAGTCCCTAAGGACCCCAAAGCGCTTTACACATTCAGTCATCCCCCCATTCACACACACATTCACACACTGGTGATGGCAAGCTACATTGTAGCCACAGCCACCCTGGGGCACACTGGCAGTGATCAAATCCACTGCAACCGAGCATATAGAAGAAAACTGTATAAGCACACAAAACACTACTGAAGTTGAATAAAACACAAAGGTGTTGTGAGGGAGTTATTGGCAGCCATCTGCCGTGACCTGCAGATGGCTGCCCCTCCCTCAGTCTGATTCTGCCTGAGGTTACTTCCTGTTAAAAGGGAGTTTTTAATTCCCACTGTCGCCAGTCGTAGGGGGTCGTAGGGTATCATATCTTAGAATATATGAAGTGTCATGAGGCAAATGCTTTTGTCATTTGTTGTGATTTGTATATAAACTAGTGCTGTCTGCATTAATCTTGTTAAAATAACATTAACGCCATAACTGCATTGACACGGCAAATCTCCGTTAGCGAGTTAGCGCGGATCGCCCCATGCGTGGGCCTGCACGGCGTTAACGTGTTAGCACGGTTAGCTTGTTAATGCGTCAGCACCATCCAGCTGACAGCACTAATATAAACAAAGCTGCAAACACTTGTGTTGTGTTTCGTGTGCTTTCCCAGCTTTTTTCTATTTCCTGGTGTTTACTTAAATTGCAGTCCGTTTGCTCTCTCAGTGGTAGCGCACTAGAGCCATTCTCAGCTAACGTAGGAAGTGAGGCAGCCCTGGACAGGTCTGCAGTGTGTTATGGGGCTAACACAGAGAGACAGACAACCCATTCACACACCTACAGTCAGTTTAGAATCACCAAATAACATAATAATTGAAAACACTTTTCGGACAAAAATAACTGAATGTTGCTGTTAAGTCAACACAGCTAGCCAACACATGTGGCAGGCAAAAGCTAATTGTTAGCAACTCACACTGACGATAACCCGTTCAATCCTTGTTGTTGAAACGGGAGCTCTCTGAAGCACTCAACAAATGTTGTTCAGTGTCGTGAACGTCAGCTACTACTGGTGTTTTCAGCTGCTAGTGAGGGGAAGGGCTGTGTGTCTGTCTGCAGTGGTGCTGTGCTGTGAAGTTGTGTGTCTGCTGAAGGTGGTGAAGAAAGCAACGGTGGTATTGATGTTGATGTTTTAAATGAGGAGTGTCAGTTTCTTTTGACAACCCTATTGTGTGTGCAGTATACACGTGTCAGGGGTTGTGTTATTTCTTAAGGACAGAGCCCATCATATTTGCTAAAATTATACAAGGTTTGAAGTTTTTATCTTTTAGTCAAAACTCTTTATTGTCAATTAGTGTTCTCATAAAGACAACAAAACCTGTGTGTGTGTGTGTGTGTGTGTGTGTGTGTGTGTGTCCGTGTCCTGGCACAAACATGATCACACAGAAAATTTTCTAATCTTTTCTGAAGCACGGTTTTACAGCCTGTGTACTTGTGTGTGCGCGCGTGTGTGTTTATGTTTGTATTTGCATGTTCTGTGTCCGTCCATCTGTCCGTTCTCCCAGAAGACCAGATGACTCAGCTGGGTTTCTATCTTCATGTCTGACATGATGCGAGGGCTCAGCCTTGACTGGCCTAGCGGGTGGTCACGTCCCTGCACGGCCGAACAGCAGGCCGAGGCGTCTTTCTCCACCTCCGGCCCTCCGCTTCCTTTCGTCTTCTGTCACTGTCCCTCGGTTTTACAATCTTTTCATCCAACTGTCAAGTGGATTAACAGAGAAAGGCGGAATTAACGAGTATTACACATATGGCGAAATGCTTTCAACTTATTTTTAACTGCTGCGTTCCGCGTGATACACAATTAATTTCCACAGCGATGTTTGGTTTGATCTGTACTGAACAAGACTCCCTTTTTAGCGTATATGTTTGATTTCCTTTACATACAGGACATCTTCTTCAGCACTATAAGCTGTGAAAACCAGCATCTTACTGCTGCTCTGGCTGTCTCTCCCGCACTCTTTTCCTCTGTCCCTACTGAGCCATTACTGATCTATATGAGGCCTCATCAGAACCAATAGCCTGTATCTAATCTGTTCCTGCTCCTGGTGATTTCTGACTACACGGCTGCTTCCTTCGACAGTATAAGTGACGACTCTGACTGGAAGACACAACCATGACTGATCCCTTGTCCCATCATCATTCCTCCCCCTCTCCCTGTCTTTTTCTTTTTGCTGCTGTAATTTTTCATCTCTTTCTGAGCGCGCTCATCATTCCACCTCTCTCCTTCACCTCAGCCAAGCTTGTTTTTCCTCTCCCCCCTCACCTCGCATTTCCTCCCCCCCCCCCCCCCCCCCCCCTCCCTCTGCATCTTCCCTTGCCCGCCTTCCCCGTCTTCATCCCCACCTTGTTTTGCGAACAGCTGAATGTTTACTTCATGTCAGCCTCATCATCCATTCTGCCTTGGCCTCTGTTGGGAGGATTTGCTCTTCTCTTTCACATTTTATTTGTTCCCCTATTTGCCGTTTCCATTAAAGATGGAATTGAAATCTCCTGTGCCAACGCGCGCGCGCACACACACACATACACGTGTGCGCGCAGAGGCATCACACTGCCACACACGGCGACTAACAAAACAACGACATGCTGTGCCAAGGCATATGAAAGAGCACAAACCTCTCGTCCTACTTTTGCTTTACCTTCTTCTCATCCTGTCGCTTCACTTCTCACTCTCTCAGCCACCAACTCCTTCCTCCTTCTTCTTTAGTTGTTGCAAATGTGGTGCGAAACAAATCTGTGTGTGTATTTTTTTTATTTAGCTTTATTTTACTTTGTCCTTTTCCTCTTTTTCCATCTGGCAGTTTACAACACATTTAAAACCTCCATACGCGACTTTTTTTTTTACATATTCAACATCTTTTACTTCATCTTCACTGCTTGTTTTGCTCTTTTTAAGTCTTCTTTTTTGTCCATGCGTGAGTCAAGCATTTTGACTAAGAAGAAACAAACTGCTAAACCTCCTGTCCTTTCTCCCCCTCCACCAAATGCCGTTCTGCTCGAAGTCATGCTGCCACTCCCGCGCTCCTTGAAGGCTGCCTCCTCTCCATCCGCAGAGTGACTTCCGAAACCCCTACGGACAGGGCGTAGGGAGCGTTTGGAGCATTGCAGGGGAAAACAAAGGCCGTCCTCATCAGGTTAATGAGGCCAGGAGGAAGCTTTGTGCTGAGCTTCATCAGTATTCAACAGAGGCTTCCGTCTTTCACTCTCCCAATATTTTCCTAGTCATTTGGGTCAGCCACATTACTGTGCCTCTGTGAAGGGCACGCACACACACACACACACACACACACACACACACACACACACACACACACACACACACACACACACACACACAATAGAAAAAGAGAGAATTCTCTGACAGTTTAATAGAAATACAGTCTCATCAAATGCTCACCTCTTTCCCTTTCTCTCATCATTAGCTATTTCCCCTGCTCTCTTTGTCTTTTATTCCTCTTGCTCATACACTCATCTCTTTCACCCCGACCCCCTCCCTTCTCTGACTCTCTGCTCCTTTCCCCTCCAGTTTTACCCCCCCCCCCCCCCCCCACACACACACACACACACATACACACATATAAAGCAGCTATTCACATATGTATTTTATTAACATCTGCAATAGCTATGCCAAGTTATTGGTCCTACATTAGGCTCCTATTCATCTCATGCCACCCTTCATTAGCAGAAAGAACAGTTAACTGCAGTAAAGAACCAGTAAAGAACCAGTAAAGAACTGAGGCGGATATGAGCAGCAGGTGCTGGTGTCTGAGCTGGGACGTGGTCACTAAGTACTGTGTAAGCACCGACTGTGAGCCCAGATTATGAGGGGACAGGAAAGCTGGAAAGTAAACACCGCATATTGCCTAAATCACTCACATAACGCAGGGCCCAAGTTTGTTTGCTGTTTCTGGTCAAGCAGAAGGTTAAGGAGGTTATCTTTATCCAGTCTTTAAGTGATGACGTATGAACCCTGCTTCTGGGTCCAAACTACTCTGCGTTTATTAAGGCTGTTGTGTTTTTAACATGTTTTACTGCATTGTATCTGGTTCTATTTAATCTGAACAAGCTTCTAAAAAAAGACAGTGATCACTGTCGACCTCTCTCGGTTTTTGTCATCACTATTCATTTTAAAGCTCAGTTTTTAAAACCTAATGATGTAACTACAGCCATGCAGCAGCATATTAATGACTAACCTCGTATTGTGGATGGATTCTCTCAGTTGTTCTCCTGACTGAAGTTTGCTCCGTTTACAGCATCCTGCCATGTGATCGCATTTGTCCCTAACTATCAGGAACCCTCCTGTTAACTTTTATCAAGTGGAAAAGAGTTAGCGTTCTTCAGTTTCACTGTGCTAATGTGTTTACATTATGCTAACCATAGCTGTGTAGCTAGCCACCACGTAGCTCATCATTATACACCAGCTAGCCCAACTTTAGAAACCCTACAAACGTCACTGCTGTTTAGTTTTCTGTCTTTATTTATGTCGAAAGTGATAGCAGAGCTGTACGTTTTAATTTTTAAAGAAATCTCTCAGTCAGAACATGCTATATCATGTTTTGGGTGGAAATTAGCAAGCTAACTTCCTGCTAACTTCTAACTCTGTTACATTTAATAAATTCTGTTTTCATGGATGCCTGCATGTTAAACTTAATTGTTACACCTGGTACAGCAGCCACACTGATCATTTTATTAAACATGAAAAAATTTAGACAGTTTTTAACTCTTAGTTTGACTTTAGGACCTGAAGCGGAGTTTGGACCCTGAAATGGCTAATGAAATCAGACTTAAAGACCGCATACCCTTTATGACACTCTTCTCTCTTTTGAACTTTTCACGTCATCTTACATATCCCACTTCCTGTTTCCCACTTCCCAAAGCTGCAGTTCCGTGAATGGCCACTCTCTCCAAAATAAATGTTCTCCCTTAACTTCCATTTACATTCGAGTAAAAGAAAAATTGTTTTGGTCTATGTTAGGTGTCCTTCCCTTTTTTGTGTAACTCACTTATTTAAATCGAATTAGGGCTTAAAATTATGCACGATTCGGTCCACGGCTGCTTATAGTGAGACATGGCTGGTTTTGTCTCGTTCAGCATTCAGTTGTACTACAGGCCTGTAAGACACTTTAAAAAAGTGCCTGTTCAATTTGTTCTCTCAGCACATTTTGTTTAAGGCTGTAAAGTAGCCTAAATTAGCATCCCATTTCATATTACAGTGAATGGTCACTTCTGGCTTCATAAAGCTAAATACAGCAGGTGATGATGATAAAGCTTAAGTTGAGGCTGGAGTCTGTCAGTTTTTATAAAAATTTGGTTCTGGGTTATTTATCCCGTTGGTGTTTTATAGGTTTTAGGGTATGATTCAACTTATTTCTGGAACTGAAAATATTAGCATCAAGTCAGTTGGGATTTTTCCCTCCAGTGCTGCTGGGAGTTAACTGTATACTGCAGTTGCAGTTTGCATATATCCAATACTTTCTCCGCTTTACCTACTACATCTTCACTTTCCCTGGCTACTTTTCTTCTATATTTACACTCCCTCCTCTCAACTGTTTCCGCACATAAAACTCTTTAGCTAACATTCTTCATCTTTCTTTTCTTCAGTCATCTTCCCCTCCTCACACAATGACAACATTTAAGCCAAACATCACAAAGATAACCATCTCCACTCACAATGTTCCAGCTCCTCCACTGTCTAATTATGTCTCTGCTCTCGCTGAGGCATTGTCACAGTGGTCTGAAATTACTGGATTAGATTAACGTGGAAGAACTTTGAATGTCTCCCATCATTTCTGTGCGTATGTAGGGTGGCACTTCCTTAAGATGACTTGTGATAGTTTTTTGCTTCTCCCTTGATGTTGTTGATTGGATTTTTTTAAAAAGATGCTTTTAACACACTTAGACCTATTGAAATCAGTACTTGCTGACTCTTTATGATGCTGTAGGCGTTGCATTGGTTACTTTTGGACTCTGTCTGTGTTTGTAGGGGCTCAGCGGTAAACTGGAGGCTCTGAAACAAGACGAGACCACACTTCAGCACAGTCTGCTTCTCCAAGATGATAAAAAGACAAAGTTGGATTCTAAAAAAAGGTTCTGGCACCAAGCTCTGACGACACTGAACCACTACCCCGACATGACCCCACCTTACTTACCCTCTGACGTCCAGCAGACCAAGGAGCTTATCCGACAAAAACAACAACAACAAAACCCAAACAAATTCCAAGTGGTGTGTGACCAACATGTGTGACTCAGGCAAAGCAGCTTTTTATTTATGCTTTGTGTTCATGCATTCCTGGCTTTGTTTTTCACGTTTTAACTCAGGCTGTGGGCATAATTACTGTGAGTGAACAGATGTCAACCACTATGAACAGAGCCCAGTTGTTTTTGTCTTTATTCGCTTTATTGAATCTTCATCCAACTTAGCGTATTAGCTTTTGCTCTTTGCTCTCCCAACTCAGAACTTTCACGACGCAATTAGATTTGTAACACTTCAGAATCCAGACTTTTCTGGCTTTGTTAGGTTGATAGACACCTGCTTGCCCTTTATGAAGATTGAAGAATGTGCAACAGAGAGGATGGTGCAGTAGTATTGTTGAGATGTTCAGTTAACACCTGAAATCAAGGCTACAGGTTCATTCGGGTCAGCTTCTCCATTTGCAACAACATGAAAGCAGTTTCTTTATTAGCACAAAAAAAATGGGATTGAATGAAATTTGTATGTTTTCGAGAAACACTTTTACATCTTATTATTTGACCTTTTGCTTTCTGTAGAATCCTTTTCGTGTTATTTTGTTATTCACAATGTAAGGGCAGACGGAGAAGGTTGTTGACTTTTATTCCATCATGCTTTTTGTTCATCGGTTGATAGCAGAGCAGTGAGCTCATGGCTTGTGAAATAATAATGTGTTGCTATGATAGATCTGTGTTTTACATGCTGGTATTGAAGCCTTGTAAAGATCTTAATGCATTGCTACAACCAAGCTTATTTCTGTTTTAATCTGCGTTTTTTTGTTTGTTTGTTTGTTTTTACGTGACAGCACATTTTCAGAAAACGTAGCCGATCTCAGGGTCAGTTCCAGTGTAACTTCTGCCACACAGGTTTTAAATGGCTGTCGAGCCTGCCTTTCTCGTGCCGCATGTTCAGGATTTAATGCATTAATTACATGGGTCACTTAAAGTTTTGTTTTATGCAAATAAAACCTAAATGCCAAAACAGCTCATTTGCTCTGTACAATGCAATCTAACTGTTTCATCGTGGCCTCTGTGGAAAGAATGGAGAATCACACTTTGTGTTTATAATGGATAGAAAGTTTGTAGACTCTTAGGGGACATCATTATAAGTATTTTTAGCTTCAAACCCACAAGCTCTGCCTGCAATGTGTTTTACAGTGGCAGCTAAGACTTGTTATGGCCTTCTCTCAGGATGCAGAATATTTGGCGCTATTATCACTAGCACCATTAAAATGACCAGTGCCACCAAAATAAACATCTTTGCAATTTTAGCATAAGTACCACACAATGCTGTGGATCTGAGCTTGATCTGACTGCAAGATACAAAGTTTGAAACATTGGGTTTCTTCAGCAAAGAATATCACAAGATCAAAATGGTCATCTGTCCATGTTATGAGTTGTAGCACTGAGAGGAATCAAAGAACAACACTTAACAGTTTATGTATTGTATCTTGGTCGATAACCCACTGGCAACATCTGATCTCCAGAGAAAAATGTGTATTACTTGATCGGTAGGTAAAGGGTTGCTAGATGATTCTGATGGTGAAATCAGTGACATAGAGGGTACTGCACCAAAAACTAAAAGGTTTTACTCACAGCTGTTGTTACATCTGACCTGGTGAAAGTTCCCCTTTAAAATACAGGTTCTTACCGCTGCAACCAACACATTTCAGAATGTAAGCTTGTATTTTAAAGGGGAAAGTGCTTCTTTTATGGTATGTTTGCTGCCACTCGATAAGTAGCTTTTGAGTGTTTGCAGACAAGTCTTAATCTTCCGTGCAACCTGCTAGCAACCAAAGCAATGCAAGGAGATTTTCATTGTGCAACCAGTTTCACGCCAGCAACTACCAGCAACCTCCTGCAACCATTCGCCAGTGACAGGTGGTCATCAGCTGGTCACTGACCAGTCTCTAAGCTTGCATGAAAGGAACCTAAACGATCTGTTTCTCAGTGGCTGCCAGCAATAACTCACAATTGGTCGGAAAAATACACATTTTACTCTGGCAACTGGGGATTACCCGAGGTCGCTAATCAATGATGTGGCTGGGGCCTAACTCAGCAGGAGGAACAGAAAAATTCCAACATAGAAGAAAAAGAGGAGTAGTTTTAGATGCCTGACTTTTTCTCAGTTGTACTGAATTGTCTCACTTTAAAACATAGGACTGACTCTCTTGATAACTAATAACGCTGTTATAAAAGATTTTAATGATCTGGCACATGACTAAGGGGCATAGCTTATTGCTATGCTTGGTTTCCAATTTTGTTCAATTGCTTCCCCCCAGTCTTCCTCTCAGTCTTGTTTCCTCTCATCAGTGTCTGGAGCTGCATTCCCATAGGACTACCCAGACCTTTGTTGCACTCAATCCCGCTCTGGGAAACAGGCATCACATTTGAATGCAAACATACTGCCCCTGAAAAAAAACCCTCACTCTTTTAGTACCGGCACCCTTGTCCTGTCTCATCCTGGTCATTTTGTCAGAATTGACACTGGCATTGCCAAATATATGCTTGGTTCAGACTCAGCACAACTTGTTTTGACAAGAAGCCAAAGGCAAGCGAATATGAACGGTCGGTGGCAATAGGCCTTATCATCACTGATGTAACTTTCTGAAAGAGGCTTCCTCAGCTCATTGCACTCAGGGAATGAATGGAAATAAACAGAGGATTAGATCTTAAGCTATGCTACAAAACAGCAAGAAGTAGAAAAAAAAGAGAAGAAAGCAAAGGAGAGAGGTTGGAAATACACATTTCTTTGCTCAGTGTTTCCCCGGTTGTTGTCATAGTCAGTCAGTGTAATGAAAGAGAAAGGAACACATTGAGGAAGATGGCAAGAAGTCTTGTCTGTATTAAAAAATGGGTGTATTCGCCTTGTGGTTAATGTCAAGTGTGGCTAAGGTACCTGGGTCTCCAAGGGGTTGCCGAGTGAGAGCACTGTTGCTGTGATTAAAATGGTGGAGAACAGCCAGAGGGTGATGGCTGGCACAGATTCTCCTCTGTCTCCTCCCCCCTATTTCACCCTCCATCCCGCTCCTCTCAGTGCCAGCTGTCAGTTATGTCAGTCAGAGTGCTAATGATGCTTCCTTACAGAGCTCAGGGCACAGTCATACATCTGTCACGCCCAGATATCTCTCTCTAAGCGGTCCAAAAATGGCCTAGTTTGTATTCTTTGGTTTTACGCAGACTGGCAACTCATGATCCATAAACATGTTTTAGTATATAACCATTGCCTCTTTGGCAAGCTGTGGTCGTCAATACCACTTTTACGCAAATCGTCCACATCAGACACAAGACCAACTCAGAACTGTAAGTACCCAACTGCTTATTGACCAGTTCCAGCCACAATACTGACACAATTGAATCCTGGGCTGTCGCGATCCAAATGGGACCCAGATCGGCTATTTTAGTTTAATGTCGCTGCTTTCAGTTCATTAAAGGTGGTTGCTGCCATCTGGCTATTATTTTTCTGTTCAAGGATGTCATCAGCCCTGTCAAATGTGCAAATACCTTGGTGTTAGTAGTTGAAGTATCTCATGAACAAAGCAGGTCAAAGTGTTAAGATCTCGAAAACAGAGGGAAAAAAATCACACCTTGACTGCAAGGTTTCACACAGATCTTCCAGCAGCTTTCATATCCCCATTTTGTGCTCAATTTACACTTTGTATGTCTCTTCCAGGGCACAGGGGTCTGATATTGAAAATGACACCTTTAAAGGGGTCTGGAAATGGAACTAAAAGCTTCTGGGCGAAGCTTAACAACATTTACATTAATCTTTTTAACAGTGCACCATCCCTTTCCAGGGA